>NW_015151006.1:236209-241226 GCF_000732505.1 Cyprinodon variegatus | reverse complement strand
TGAGGCAAGTGCTCAAACATGTACGGCTGGAATCCTTCTACACCAAACCAAGCTTCTGCCTCCCTGGTGTCCTCTTCCACAACATCATCGTCCCCACTTTCCTCCTCTAAATAAAAAATGTATGTAGGAGGAGACTCATCCATGACCTCCGACACAAAACTCTCCTCCTCTTGCATGTTTCCACTGTCCATAGCATTCCTTGACAGTGTTGTGTCTAAGTCACCAATTTGGTGCTACTTTGTCCCAACATAATTTCCCATTTGGAACCTGCTAGCAATAAGTTGCTAACTGGTTAGCAAGATGCTTCCGACAAACCAAACTTGCTTGTGAACCTTCCACCAAAACAATCCTTCCCCCTTGATAAACGACCAAAAACATTCATTTTATTCACTCGTGTAAAGTCGTGCACCACTCGGGAGAATTCGGAAATGCAACCGTTGGAACAGCTGTTTCCCTACGACTTTACAGTTCCTACTCTGAGTTCTAGAATGTTTCATTTTCTTCTATCTCTCTGCCTATGAACCAACAGTAACCAGTTTCTTCTTTTAATCCTGTTGGTCCCATTGGTGGTTGACCGTTTCAGTGTGAAGATCACTTGATTGACTTGCATTTTTAATTTTGAGTCGATGCAAACCCTGATGAGAGTCATTTAATTCTGGTTAACAGTTATTTTTTCATTATGTATCTATTGCTAATTCTGCATGCTTTGCTCAGCAATGAAAGAGGGAAAAACTCTTAAAGATATCAGCTTCTAAACCCTGCTGATCCAACAACTTTGATCAATTGCAGTTCTTTTTAAAAGTAGCTTGTTTTGTTTTCCCCAGCCTCAGTTTTCTTATTTGGGTAAACCATCCCCTCCAACCATGTTGAGACTCAAGGGGAATTTTGATTCTCTCTCTCACGGTGATGTGATTGCCTCCATGGAGTGTTTTGGAAAAACCAAATCTCTCTTACTGTTTAAGTCTAAGCAAGAGGTATGTATAAAAAAGAAAATACATCATAAATGTGTTTTTTTTTATTTGGTGCTCTTTAATATTCTTGCATTATTTTGTGAAAATCTTAAAAAAATTAAAATTAAACATTTGGGACCATTTTTTAGTTGTTCGACCTGCAAAGAATCACAGTAAGGTTTGATAAATGATTAAATGTGCTGGTATTTTCAGGTCTGTCTCATATCATCCCCTCTACTTCCATTTATTTACCTGTTTGACGTTTCCTTAAATGGAAACTGCTGGCTATTACGGTATTCAATTTTCAGGAATTATGGAGAAGATCACAAAATGGTCAGATCTGATGCACAGTTTTACATAACATTTCATATGACTTAAATTAGCTGTGGTTTTTATCCTCATTTTAACCATTTCACTATGAAATATGAGGTAGAAAAACCTCCATCTTATGGATCTGGTTTATTGAAGAGATAATCGCCTTAGAGTAGTTTTGGTAAACCATAGCTCTGAAGCCACATGTGGCTCTTTTAACGGTGGCTGTTACTTACTTTGGTTCAACAAATATAGATTCTAAAATGTGAATTTAAATAAAAAAAAATGCTGGCTTAAGAATCTTTTTTATTTTTTTTTTTTATGAATAGGAATATAGGAATAACAGCGTACTGTATCAAATATTTTTAAGAGGGTTTTTTTTCAACCTTTTTTTCTTAAAAAATGTATTTCTGTTGAAGAAATGTTATTCATTTGATCACAAAAAATCTTCTAAGGTTTTTCTTTATTTGGAAACTTTTAGGCCAAAATTAAAATAGTTGTTCTTTAAGTTATGCGTAATAACCAACAGTTAATGTTTTGAGGTCTCTGACTTCAGGAGTAGGTGATAGAAAATAAGTTCAAGTTTTCATTAAAGTGACTTAATTTCAAGCATGACGGCAATAATTAAAGGATTAGTTAAATAATTAAGGCTGTGACCAACAGCAGATAATTCTTCAATAATTGAAAATAATTGGGTTTTTCAATAAGGTTCATATTATATAATGTCAACCTGATATTTTGTAGACAAGTTTTTCTATTTAATTTATTCATTATGTTTTGGGGGGGATTAATTTCCTTCCATTGTTGTTGTCAAAAAAGGAAAATTCAATGTTAGTTGTTCTGTATACAAATTGCAATAATAAAGTGTTCAAAAAGAAACAAAAAACTCAGATATGAATTTGGGCTAGGCTTGGTTAAAGTTTAATTCAAAATTGATTACTTTTATATATTAAGTAAACTAACAAACCATTTTCATTTATACCAGCTTTCGCCTTTAGATAAACCATCATTAATAGATTTATATTGATGCATTTTGCTTTGGATTAACACAAAAACAAGATGTATTGTAAAGCAACAAAAATGTATAAATATTTAAGCAGTTTTGCTGCATGTAAACTCTTCCTTGTTTAAACCGCATTGACACGAGTAAATTGATCCTTACTGTGGATTTGTTTTCGGACACATAGGCGACTGTTTGTTTTGAAAAGGAGGAAGATGCAGCCAAACTTAAAAGCACAGAAAACTTTGAGATAAAAGGAGTACCCATCACCTTTGTCACTAAACAGGTATGTCTTGATTTTATTTATTTGGGGGGGCGGGTTGGGGTGTTTTTTGGAAATATATCTATTTGTTGTTTGTTTTTTTTTGTTTGTTTTTTTTTTTATCCATAATCTGATCAGTTCACCATCACTCAACTTATAGGACAGTGTTTCCGGGTCTCCTCCCTCTACGGCTTCAGCGGATCAGAAGAATCCCTCCCCAGAGTAAGTTCTGGTTCATACAGACTCCACTTTAATGCTCACTGATGCAGTAATTTACCACCTTGTTGTTTTAACTGGGGTTTGGAACATAGGATTCAGAAAAAAGGTCCTGGAGATTTGAAAGTGCGATGGCTTTGTGCTCGAGCAGACGTGAATCAAGGTTTTTATATCCTGATGGATAAAACAGCTGACAAATCAATAATCGGGACTTTATTATGTTCTTGTATTGTTAGCATTTTACAGCTCTTTGTAGTTTCTGAACGAGTTTCATTCCTCTTTACTTTTGCTTCTGGTTTAAAACTGGATGACTCAGAGTGAACTGTAAACTTGTAGCTTTAATTCACAGGGAAATATATGAGATGGTGTCACTTTTAGGACCATTTCAGACCATTTGTCTTTTACTTTCCTTCACAGAAAGCCTATTGTGTCCTGTCAGCCTGTTTCCGGTGGAAACTTGGTTCACCTACCAAGTAAAACTCTTTTATCATTACAATCAAAATCCAAAAGGGTCGCAGCAGTGAAGCTTTTGAAAAAGACAAAGGTCCTAGTTTCCAAAGAAAGGAGTGTTTCCAAGAAGCAGGGAGTCCAAACTTTAAAAGCGGTCATTTTGGCTAAAACACAGTCTTTGAGGTCAGTTAAAGGAAAAAAAGATGCTTTAAAGCCAGAAAAGATACCTAAATCTAAAAAAAACTCTGGACAAAAATCAAACGGAAAGCTCAAAGCTAATGGGGAGGATTCTGGGAATGTACAGAAGAAAACTGGCAAGCCATCAAACGGGGCAGCTGGTGAAAAACATCCAGGCAAGGAAAGCGTTACTAAAGCAGAAACTGCAACAAAACATAGGCTGGAAGAAAATAACGAATCTTCTGCGAGCAAGGCAAAAAAACAATCCGTTACAAACATTCTGCAAATTGACCCCATTGAAGAAGATCCACCCAGAATGGAGAAAATAGAAGACGTTGCAGCAAAGTCTGTAAATACATCAGATCCGCAAACTCTCAAGGCTGAAATCTCAAAATCAAACATTAAAGAATTGGCAGCTGAGCCTAAAAACCCTGTAGTAGTCCTTGCAAGAATAAGGGAGATAACCAAGCAGGGCCATGTTGGCAAAGTTTCTGAGATGAAAAATTTAAAAGAGGCAGAGTTGTTAGAGCTGGAAAAAACTGGAGGAGCAGGGTCAATGGAAGTAGATCCTGTTGTGAAAAAGGAACTGAAGTTATCCACCGATGAGGCTTCACCACCTAAACTTAAAGACGCCCAACCGCCAATTGATAAAGTTGAGACCATAGCGGTTAAACCATCACCTGCTCCACCTCTAAGACAAGAGAAGATCACCAAAAGCCCAGAGACGTCTGCCAAAGCTTTGGTCCAAACGACGGCTGTGTCAAAGCCAGACTCCACCGCACAGAATCTGATTTCATTACAGACAGGAGGAAGCTCTGCTGAAACACCTGCTGTGACCATGGCAACAGTCCAAAGGGAGGAGACAAAAGCAACGCAAATCGGTACGGTTGGTAAACACAATTTAATTATTTCCTTTTTAACTGGTTTGTCAGCAAGTCTTTGACGTCGTTGTCTGACGTTTCTTTGTCCTCTTTAGATACTTTTGCCACTGCAAAGACTCAGACGACGCCCCCACAGGCGAGCGTTCCAACCTTATCACCAAAAGAGGCTAAAAATAGTGTAGCCATTAAAACCAGCCTTGCTAAGAGCAAGATGAAGTCAACTGTTCCTACGTGTCCAGCTGATACGTCAATCACCGCCGGCGAACAGATTGTGCCTGTCCTGAATCGACTAAAATTGAACAGCCAAGGTGATTGTCAGATTTTTTATTTTGGAATTACTGGGACTTGGTTTCACTTTTCTGTCCTCACTTTGACTCTTCCCCCCCCACAGAGTTTGTTCTGGCAGAAAGCATCCTGCCGGCTGGGGTGAGTTTCTTCTTCTTTCCCACATAGTTGCACAAATTACTGAGTATAAAAGTGGGGGGGGGGTGTCCTGCCCCAAGTCGAGGAGTTTAAGTATCTTGGGATCTTGTTCACGAATGAGGGAAAAAGGGAGAGGGAGGTCGACAGGCGGATTGGTGCAGCGTCTGCCGTGAAGCAGGCGCTGTACTGGTCCGTCGTGGTGAAGAGAGAGCTGAGTCAAAAAGCGAAGCTCTCGATTTACTGGTCGATCTACGTTCCTACCCTCATCTATGGTCATGAACTCTGGGTCATTACCGAAAGAACGAGATTGTGGATACAAGCGGCCGAAATGGGTTTCCTCCGTAGG
>NW_015151006.1:224976-236067 GCF_000732505.1 Cyprinodon variegatus | reverse complement strand
GTGGCTGGGGAGAGGGAAGTCTGGGCCTCATTACTTAAGCTGCTGCCCCCGCGACCCGACCGCGGATAAGCGGAGAAAGATGGATGGATAAAACTAGGATCTGCCTTTCATATTTTCTTTTAATCGAGTCACTGAATTTAAATTAACTTGGTTTCTACAAAAAATAGGAACATTTTCTGCTTTCATAGCTGTGAATTATTGGTCTAGTTTCTGAGGATTGCATTAATCCTTTACTCTGTTGTTATGTTTATTTCCTCGCAGCCTTTAACAGTTGACTCAACGCTGCTGTTGATAACCAACCTGCCGATGTACAACAGCTGTCGCTACACAGAGGAGGAAGTTGTGACGCTGCTTTGTAAATTTGGCTTTCAGTACGCGCATGATAACATCTACATCTTTCCTCAGGGCCGCATGGTGAGCCCCTGGCTTTATTTCTCCATCGATTTTCTATCTGCATTAGCTCAACCTGTTGTAGAATATCTTTTATTCATTTTTCTGTCCATATATTTTATCTATCTACTGTTGTACTTTTATTAAACGTATTCAACTTTTTTTTTCTACATGCCTGTTTGCAACATAAATGACTCAGACTTTGGGGTTATCTAAGTTATTTGTTTTAGCACTGTGCTGTTATAAATCCAGGGCGTATTTTTCTGGTCATTTCTGGCTACTTGCTGCAGTAAAATTCAAATTTTATTTACATAAATATATCTAATGTTAGTGTTTATTGCTTCTTGGTCATCATTTCTTACATTCCTTACAAAGTTTAGACGGGTCTCTAATACAGCGGATTCACACAGCATATCTTTTAGAGCTGCAAAAGCTTGTTAATGATGTCCTTTATTCAAGGCAGTTGTGAAGCAGAAGGGAAACCCCTAAGACATTAACTGAGAAACCATGTTTAATCTTCTGCACCCATACGTTCAGTTGATATTAATCTATTACATTTTAACAACTATTAGGAATGTTGTTTTCGCTGCAAAATTTGCCATTTTTAACCTGTATCTAAATTCTATTGAACTCAAAACATGGTTTATTGTTGGTTTTCAGCATTCGCCCAGCCACCAATATCACTCTTAATGACTTTAATCAAAGGCTAATCCAGTGGTGCATTGTAATTACAAATAACTGCCAAATATTTTGCCTGTAAAAGTAAAAGTGATTGTCTGCTTTTTTCTTTTTACTCTTGATCCTTTCAGGCTTTTGTGCTGATGCCCAATGAGCGGTCAGTCATTGAACTCATTTCGGCGTCAGCGCACAACCATCTAATCTTCAAAAAACATAAACTTTGTTTGTTCATCGTGAAGAAAAACATTTTCATGACACCGGTGAGTATGGTAATGTTAATTTAAATTGCAAGGGATCTTTTGGAGTTTTCCCGCAATTATCTTCTAAGGAACAGTGACTGTTGTTTATTCTGCTTTTGTTGTTCTTTTTACTTTCAGCTCGGCTTTTATAAATCAATCATGGCGCTAATGTCCTTCGTAAGTAGCATAAGAATTGAATTGTTCCCTGCCTTTTTCTTTTGGTTTGGTCTTTACAGAAATTGCATTTGTTGGAATACAGATGTGTGAGTTATGTAGGTTTAACTCTCCAGATAAAAATCTAATTTAAGATCTTTCAAATTCCGTAAAAGTTTAAAAAACAATCCAATGGACTTGGTTTCCAAGATTTGAAGACGTTTCATTTCTAACGATTCTAACATTGTTAGCCTGTAATATCTGAAAGCTGTCTATGATTCTGAAGGTCGGTGAATCATAGACAGGTTTCAGAATTGAGAAAGCTTCCTGGAGGGGAAGCAAAAGGTCTTCAAATCTTGGAAACCAAGTCCAGTGGATTGTTTTTTTTAAACTTTTACGGAATGACTATGACTTGGATGACTGAGAATCTTCATCAGCATAGATCTTTCAAATGTTTTTGAAACAATTAGAAAGACAAACATTCAAGAAAGATTTAAATATTCTCTTGAGATTAAAAAATAAATAATTTGTTTATCCAGAATGTGAGGGTTGAGCAATGAACAATTGGATAAAGCCTAAAATAAATGACACGGTGGCCAAGAGAAAAAAATAAAACTAAAGACATTTTATTATTTTACTCATAGAGTATTTTATTTGAGGCAAAACTGTAGCGTGTTGTGTTTGGAGACAACAAAAAAAGTTATTTTATCATCTGTCAAGCACAGTGGTGAAGGGACACCATCTGGGCTTCTTTTGCTGCCATGTGTTTCTCACACCTTCCTCTCCTTCAGGAAGCTGTTATATTCTTCTTAAAAAAGTGAAAACCTGGTATTTTATAGGGTTGTGGGAAAAAAATTTATTTGGCGATATATCATGATTTTCTGCTACCTGATGTAATATCGATCCCTCAGTTGTATCGATAAAAAAAAAACACAAACATTTTTACTTAAAACATTGCGGGAAAATGGCTACCTCTACACCCCCTCTCTGGCAGATAGTGCTGTGGAGCCTTTTCGCTGTCCGGAGCAGCACCATATCTGTTGCTGAGGCAGTCACAGTGAGAGTCACTGCTTCCATGCTGTTTCAAACCCCAAACAGCATGGATACCAAAATAACTAAACGATCAATATCTTCTGATCAACATTTACAGCACTTGCTTTTTTGATAGCTGGGAAAATTATTGCAGTATATTATATGATATATATTATATTGCAATATTGTGATGATATCATATCGTGACCCAAACATTGTGACACGTATCGTATTGCGACACCCAATACCAATACTCACCCCTAGTATTTTACATGTACAATTCTTCTAAAATTTTCTTTAAATCCATGCTTAATCCTTTATAGGAGAACAAAAATGTCCATACCCCATTTTCTAGCAAGAGTACCATGAGAACATGTGCCAACTTACCATGTGTATGCATGTTCATGTGCATGTAACGTTGGCAACATGAGCATTTTGCCAAGGTTCTTTTACCATCATTTCTTTGTCTTTAAAAAAAAAACTAAAAAGTTACCCAGCAGCAATGCTACTGGCTGCCTGCAGGTGAATCTCTGATTGTTGGCTTTAGATTCAAAATATTGTGAGTTCATATTTCATATAGGACAAAAATGAATCTGAAGCACAAAAGGATTATTTTAAACAGAGCTTTTCCTGCAGGAATGAGAAAGGCTGCTGCTCACATCCCAGCACCAATCTGACCCCCAACAGAACAGCAGAGTCTTTTATTCACAGAGCAGAAACAGATGNCTAAAATAAATGACACGGTGGCCAAGGGAAAAAATAAAACTAAAGACATTTTATTATTTTACTCAGAGTATTTTATTTGAGGCAAAACTGCACCGTGTTGTGGTTGGAGACAACAAAAAAAGTTGATCAGTGCAGTTATTTTATCATCTGTCAGGCACGGTGGTGGATGGATCTGGGCATGTAACGTTAGCAACATTAGCAATTTGCCAAGGTTCTTTTACCATCATTTCTTCGTCTTTTACACAAAAAGTAAAAAGTTACAGAAGCAGCAACACTTACTGGCTGCCTGCAGGTGAATCTCTGATTATTGGATTGGCCCCTTTTGGTGGAGTAGAGACAGGCATGGTGATAGCAAGTCGGGCTAGCGTTAGCACCCTTCCACAAATTATGTAAATCAAGGGGGGAGACTAATGCCGTTTGTCAATTCATTAGAGCGCGAGTACGGACTCATGTCAGTATGTATTTCACCTCCTGTTGTGAATAGTCTCTGGATAATATTAAATTCTTACTTTTTTCATTTAGTGGGGGAATAATAATTAACACAGTCTGATAAACACAAATCAAATGAACATTTTGCCAAATAAAACTAAAAATTCGCTATCAGAGTCACACATGGCTATGCCGAGAGAGGGCTGCTGCAGACCGGCTGCCGTTAGCCCTGGCTGCCGTTAGCCTCGGAGAACACCAGCACATGCGAATGCACAAGTACACATATTGAGAAACGGCCTGTGTGATCAATTAGATGTAGCCCTAGTGTAAATGTCTAAGTCATGAGTAGAAGCATAAAAACTGTTATTTAAGACTCTCTGCTACAATTTATTTTAGCTCATGAGATAAAGAACTGCAGCAGTTTCCATTTTTTGTTAAATTGTTTCTTGTCTGCTGTTCGAGCAGAAAGTCGAGGCACCAAACACCATCTACATCCAGAACATCTCCCCAAGTGACACCATCGACGTCAGAGAGGCTTTGGGGAGGATTAAATCTGTCAGAAACTTCCTGACTCTGCTCAACAAGGTTATGAACATTACAGTAGTTCATGTTTCAAATCCCTTCTACAGGATTTCTAGCCTCTTAACATTTCGTTATGTTTTCAGGTTTTCATTGAATTCGACTCCATTTATGACGCTGATCGACTGGGAATTTGGTACAGCCTCATGAAAGTAGGGTTTACTCACGTGGTGGAGAGGCTGAGGCTGCCGAGAAGCAACAGGAAATCACAGCGTAAGGAAATGCTTGTTTTATACAAGTAGTGTGGAAACAAATGTAAACATTTTAAGAGCTTTTTAGGGTATGAAACTAAATTGTTATAAGTGGAAGTGCGTGTAGAAAGCTCATAGAAATCTATTCCTGTCTCCGGTTAAATTAGTAATTTAACCTAGAAATCATAAACTCAGTTTCAAACAAATTATTGGGGTTTCTTTTTTTTATTATTTCTGGATAAGAAAGAATGCTCTGTGAGGAAAACTGTCATAGTCATGATGTTGTATCTTGATCGTTCAGTTTTTTTTTTTGTAACAGAATATTAGTTTAGGTAATTAATTCTCTCTCCATTTATATTCTAACCAATTGCTTTCCTTGTTTTGTTCGTGCAGCACCAAAGCTGCCACTGAATGCTCTGCCCGATGAAGACGAGATCATTGCCGGGGCGGAAATGCCAGACGCAAAATATGGCATCCCCCAAGGCACCAATCCACCCTTTTGGGTAACTATGACAACGATTCCCTACGTTTTCCCTACTGCCTCCCCTTGGTTCAACATCCCAGGTTAGAGAAACATATTGGAAATACTACGGTCTACATAACTATCTTTGACTCTTTTTAAATAATTTTGTTGCCCCTAGATTTTCTGACGATCCGTGGAAAGAAAGCCCTTACGGTAAGCAGTTAATATACATGTCGGATTTTTGTCGTTTGAATACGGTTTACGTTAGTTTCTGAAAGGTATTCACCCAAAATATAAATATATTTACACATATGGCATGAAGTTGAACCTTTTCCTTCTCTATGGGATCAAGTATGCCAAATTCAAGGTAATTAGCTTGGATTTCAGGTAAAGTTTTTATGTGTTATGGTACAACACATTGAAGCAAATGGGACTATTTATTAAACTCACAATGTGGGGGGAAAATTAAGTTCAAAGCTGCGAAATAAATATGTGAAATTTTGCCCTAAATGCACAAATATGTGATGAAAAGTTTTGCTAAATACTCCTGGCTCACTCTCCACTGCTGGTATGCTAACACAAGATAGTGTGCCTTTACCCTCCTGTAGCATAAGCGGCTATTGTTGCATTAGTGTGGTGTAGAGTGCTTTAGATGCACCCATGTGCAATGCCTGACTTGACGTTATTTAAAAAAACATGTTGCATACTTTAAACTTAAAATGTTTACATATGAACTTTGCTCCTCCAATAGACAACACCTCATCCAGGCTCTGCACACTGCACCATAATGTTGACGGGTTTACCAGAAGGAAACTACAAGCATGAAGACATAGTGGAGGTGGTGGGATGTTATTTCCCTGAACAGAACCTTAGGACTCTCTACTACAACATCTTGGTCCTTCCACTGCAGAGGAGGGTAAGGAGATCCTGGTGCTCCTTGATTCCTGTAAGCTGGCTGAAGCCAGATTGATAGATCAGTTTGAAATTCACATAGTATCTATCTGGAAAGGCTCCTTTGGAAAGGTTTTGCAAAAGGAAGAGACATTCAGTGCCATTGTTTTTCTTTGTTTCTTTGAGGTACTGCTGTTTATTTCTTGCAGACTGCTTCAGTTCTTTCTCTCTATGGGCATTCTGTGTTAAAATAACTACTTGAAAAATAGAATTTTCAACAGCAACACTGTTACCTTATAATAAAAAATGTTTTTGCAGTAGGAATGTATGCACTGGAAAAAATTTAAATACTAGAGTAATTTTTTCTTAAAATAAGCGCATTTGTTCTTTAATTGAGGAGATAATATAGACATTTTGAAAATGGAACAAGACAATTTAGATTTAAAATAAGAAAACCCAATTGCATTGTTTCATTTCAAGTGCATACTATCAAATTATCTCATTTTAAGATTAAAAATACTCATCCCATTGGAAAACTATCTCATTTACCTATTCAAATCAAGGGTAACTACACTTAATTGAAGTAATTTTTACTTATTTCTAGATTATTTTTGCAGTGTAGTAAGGTGGCTTTGTGGAATGAATCGATGGCAGAAAATAGTTTAGACTGCCACGTTTTATCTGATCTCACAGAATGGTACAGCGCTCTTAACGGTAACGCTTCCTTTGGGTTTGTAAGCTTGGTATTAATGATGTTTCTTTGAAATAAATTCTGTTATATATGACAAGATTTTTTAATCCTTTTGCCTTCTCAGAGAACATTCCCTTTCAAATTAAAATAACTGTGTAACAACTCCACAAAACTGGGACTTTTACCCCTTTCCCACTAGCTTAAAAACCTGTTTAAACCCCGGGAACAGTTGGCTTCTAGTGGCAGTGGGAACAGCTCAGTGACGCGTGTCTACCCGGTCAAAAGACTCAGCAAGCCACCCGCGTTAAAATCCCCTCGGCTCTGATCGGCATGCCGGCTCAAGAGCAGGGTTGACCATCTAAATTACATTATACCATTGAACACAACATATGGAGGTCAACACATCGTGCCAGCAACATCTCATCTAACAAGCTGAAATAACTCTGTATACATTCGATGAACATGGCGAGTGACAGAGATTCGGAAAAGATGCACACTGACTATGCCTTGGGTCCCTTACATTGTGCTCTTCAGTTTTTAGTGATTTCTGTTGCATTTGTGAGATCAATGCTAACACAGTGTGATGGTGTCACCAGACATGCAGCCAGAGGCCGACAGAGGGGGGGGACAGAGGCCACACAGCTTGCCAGCAAGGGGTCAGTCTCAGCTTTTTTTTTTGCCACTAGAATGGGAGCCAAATGCTGATTGTCAGCGGGTCACCCATGTTTGAAAATCACGCTTAAATCTGGTATTTTCAGTGGGAAAGAGTCTTATCGATAGAATGAGTCAGGCAACAGGTTTAACAGTCCTTTAGAGAAAAGGTCACATCAATAGACACCACATTCACTTAAATGTTGCCTAATCATCCATAAACATCACAACTAGTCCTAAAATAACATATCTGTCTGGGTTTATTTTTGTCAGAAAACAAAAACATAGATTGTACACAAACTCTGAGAAACTGTAAAGTTTGACTTTAATAAATCAAAGGTCCTAAACTTTACTCTTTAGGGATGAGAAATGACTTGTTCCGGAAACTAATATGCTGGAGATAAAAGTGCAGAATGTGAGGTGAAGCTCTCCGAATCAACATTTGATGTTTTTTCTCTTTGCTGTCTTCACCATTAGGCCTTTGTGTTTTTCTGCGACCGGAAGGCTTGCTGCAGTTTTGTCCTGGATCATATCAAAAAGCCAGTTTCTATTAGAGACTGCGTCCTTACGGTCCACTTTGTCCTACAGGACATTCGTCCTAGTCCCAGTGAGGTATGGAAACTGGTAGAAAATATTTCAGAGAACTGTCTGTGGCAGGGGTTGGCTATTCCAGCTCCTGAGGGCTGGAATCCGGCAGCTTTTAGATTTGCCTAGAGGACTTTGGAGGAACTGATTGCTTATTGAGGGGGCAACTCAGCCATTCCATTCAGGTATGTTGGACCAAATGGATCAAAAACCTGCAGGATACTGGCCCCCCTGGAGCTGGAACTGCCCACCCCTGGTCTATGGTCTAACATAGACGGCTTAACATAAAAACAAGCCACTTTTCTTTCATTTCCAAACACTTACATTGTTGGGCTAAAGGTTCCAGTTGTTTTTGGATCAAATCTGATTTGGTAGAATTATTTCCCACTTTCTGTTATTTTATGTATTTCAGGAAATCATGTACAGAGCGATGATGAAATGGAGCAATGCTGTGAGTCCTTCTTTCTATTCAATTATATCAGAACACATAAATAAAAAGGCTTACTTTTTATTTATAAATTCTGGCTGTTTTCCGTTTGTTTTTTTTTTTAGCATGTTCCAGAGCTTGATTTCCTGGAGAACCGGCTGCTGTGTGTGGAAATCTTTGAGTTTAATGTGGACCTTGTTAAGAACCTAATGAAGGAAGTGGCTTCCATCGCCAGCTTCGTCAACTTCCTGCCACTTTCTAACAGGGTGAGTCAGTCCAACAGCTGCATCTGTCAGCCCTCTGTGCATCCTTAATTAGTTGCTTATTTGGGGTCACAACCCCCACATTAAAGAGCTTACTGGAACATATCCAGGTGGCTATTAAACTTTAACCTACATTACAATTACCTCTGAAGACAATAGGAATCTGAGAAGAACAACAAAACTAATCAAACCGTATTTTCCATTTTTAAGTCCAGGAATCTGCCACATGTTTACTCAATAAACAGGCTAGAGTTTTCATACTTGTATGTTAGGGACATTTGTTCTTTTGAGTTTTATAAAAATTCAAGAAACATAGGATACACATTTATATAAGTGTGGGAAAGAGTTATGAGAATAAAGCTGTACACAGGAAATGCAAATAAGCTGCACAGCAACACAGGTTTCACTTTAAGTTGTTTGCATAGCAGCCATATTGGACTATGAAGTTTCAGAAGGCCTTCTTTTTGCATTTCTGCTGTTAAGAGGGATCTGGCTGCAGAGCTGTACTTTCAGGACCCAGACCTGCACTGTCAGGACCCAGAGCTGCACTGTCAGGGCCCAGAGCTGCACTGTCAGGACCCTAGCTGCAGACCTGCACTGTGAGGTCTCTGCACTGTAGCCAAAGTTTATTCGAAGACATTAAAAGTAAAAGCGAAGTTGATTGGAAGCCTTTCTAAAGTAAAAGATAGCATCGATAAACTCTACGTTAAGCTAGCTTCCTTTTACAAACAAGGGTTGTTATGCTGGAAACTTGTGTGCACACACAATTTTACTCCCCACCACATTGCTACATTGAAATAAGTCTCTGTATTTGGATCGCTGGATGGAAAAGGGCATTTGGTTTATAAGACATTTTCTAAACAACAACGAAGGTTGGCTATCCTATGAGGATTTTTGCTTTCTGTATAATTTAAACTGCTCCTATGCTCAGTTTAACACTGTTATAAACTTTGGTAGCAAACATGTGATGTGTGCTATTCCCAAAGGCTTCAAATACAACTTCTTGAATAAACTTTTGCTTCTAACAGTGCACGAGACCCCATTTTGAAGGTCTGCAACGAAGGGTCCTGCAAGTGCAGGCCTGGGTCCTGACAGTGCAGATCTGCAGCCAGATTCTCTTGCAACTGTTCATGAATCATATAGAGCAATTGAATAAGAAAGTTGTGTTATGTGAAGAAGAAAAACAAAATAGTTGCTGTTGAGGTACATTTTAAAAGTTGTGTGACAGCATAGTGAGATTTAGGAGGTTTAAAGGTTCTGAAATATCGGGTAATCATTAAATCAGTTTAAATTTGACCTTTTATTCCCCCTTTTTATTTTAAAAAGCTAAGCTGACATTACAGTAACCCACTTATGCAGAACCATTAAGTTATTTTTCATTTATTGGTTTTAGAAAGACTCACACAAAACATAAAAGAAAAAAAAAACTCCCTATGTACTAAAGCACATTCAGTGCTGTGAATCCTATAAGAAAAAATAATAAAACTTTAAGTATAGGAGAAGAAGTTATTGGTTTTTCCATCTGTCAATTTCCAAAATTTATTTGTTACCAGTCTTCTACTCATGGTCATATTGGGTTCAACTGCTTTCGCATTAATGCATTCTAAATAGCCGGATATTTGCCATTCACTTGCATATATCATTCATGTGGGGCGATCTGTAAGCTTTTTAGGAATAAATGATATTTTTTACTGTTGTTTATGGTCGTTTTTTAAATGATCACAATAAAATCCTATTTGAAACAAATTAACAAAAAGTTTTGTGATGCTATAAGAAAAAAGTTTGTAAATGTGAGTAAAAGGAATTAGCTTAGACTTAATCAACACCCTATAAACTGAATAGATATTTTATTTCTTGAATAAAGTGTTTTTGAATCTACAGGCTATTTTCAATGTTTCTCATCTTCACAATACTTTGTTACCCATCATTATTTTTTGTTTGATATATTTGATAAAAATCCTTTCTAGATGTTTGCACAAATAATAACAAATTATATTTTTTCCCCCAGATTTGCATTGAGATGCTGGAATCCAGCGGTGTCAAGAAGGTACTTGAGGAAATTGCCTTCATGGAGGATTTGTCAAAACACAGGATCTGGTAGGTTTGGATCACCTTGAAGAAAATGGGAACAGTTATTTAGGGTGAAGTGTTAGAAAATATTTGCTAAATGTTTATACAAAGGAACTAAAAATCTATAGTTTTTATTAGTATTAGTGTTTATTATGGGATAAGTTTAACATATCTACAGTAGAACAGGTTATCAAAAAGATGATTTATTCAGCAGATCATAATCCTCATCAGACCATCACCACAATCCTGAACTTCCTACAGAACTGGGCTTTTATATATAACTAGAGCAAAAACAAACTTTTCCTGGATCTGTGTAAACATTTTAAGCAATTTTCCAAACTTACTCAGTGAATAATCTTGTAGTATGACCTGGCTATGAAACAATGGAGTGGTTTCTCCAGAGTTTTCCAATAAACACCTGAAACATGACTTCTTCCTCGCATCCAGAGGACACCAGATGGAAACAGATCTCTTAGGAGGGAAGCAAATCCTAAACCATTTCCCTAGCTCACATGCTTGTTTAAAATATAGCAACCAGCATTACACAGCTGCATTGATTAAGGAGAGAGAAAAGAGTTTTACTAATCATTTAGCAAAAAAACATGATTAAATTTGATCCTCCTGAGCCTCTGC
>NW_015151006.1:223385-223734 GCF_000732505.1 Cyprinodon variegatus | reverse complement strand
ATTTTCCACACATATCAAACATGTTTAAATTAACAGAACTATTACTGGAACTGCACTCACACAAACACAGCCTACTACGATGATTTAAGCAGGCAAATCGAACTGTTTAATGTAAAGTGAAATTTCATCTTGGCCTTGCTTAGCTCTACACAGGGATAACGTGGAAATCCTTTGCTCCAGCTGCAAATATCACCTTCTATGTAGACATACCTTTATGGGATTTTCTAAGACAGACCCAAAGAAAAATTAAAAGAAAATAGAGTGTAGTTCACATATAAATGGCACACCAATGTTTAATGGCTTTGTCTAGCAAGTTCTCCCAACCGTCGAAGAGCAGTTTGGTGATGAA
>NW_015151006.1:202010-222844 GCF_000732505.1 Cyprinodon variegatus | reverse complement strand
GCCCTGACAATTTGATTGGCACGCCAGATATTGTGCGAGCATACTCGCGCTACTGTTGAGCAATGCCAGACCGAACTTCCCGACCTCAAACGTTGTGGGCGGGACTAAGTTCGGAATGGCACCCAGGCTATGGAAACTCCCCTGATCTTAATCCCATTGAAAACTTGTGGTCAATCATCAAGAGACGGGTGGACAAACGAAAACCTAGGAATGCTGTCAAAATGCAAGCATTGATTGTGCCAGAATGGACTGCTATCAGTCAGGATTTGGTCCAGAAGTTGATTGAGAGCATATAGATATACCATTTAGTATCAGAAACTTGGTATTTCAGGGAGCTTTGTGGTTTTGAACAAGTGCACAGTTTTATACTGAATAAAAAAGTTTATGACTTACTCTGAGGAGAGAACAGAGTCTGCTTATTGCTTCAGATAAATCTGTTTCACTAATGGTCATCCTTTCTGATCTCTGGTTTATCAGGCTGAAAATTATCCAGATTAAATCTATAGGTGATTTCTTTTTGCAAATGATCTCAAACTACAAAGAAGAAAAGCATTTAAAAAAAAGGGAATTTTCATGTAATCGGAAATATGTTCTTCTATTATATGCATAGGTTGGACTTTTTCCACCATGATTTTACCAAAATACTTGTTCTGAAAAGTCGAATGTGTCGATAAATTTGAGTTAAATTGGGGAAAAAAATGAAATATTTAGATTATAGATGTATTAAGATGCACTGACTACACTTTGAAATTTTTTTTTTCTTTTTTATCAGGAGCAAAGTTGGGCGTGTTGAGTCGTGAGTATTTTTCCTTTTCTGCTCTTCTTAGTTTCTTAAAATAGAGCATGTTAATTAATGACAGTGGGACAGGTGTTTTCCTCTAAGGACTTTGTTTATATCTTGCTTGTGTTGGGCATTTTTTGTATCATTTATCTTAACATGATAATCATGATATCAATTTTGATTTCTCCTCTAAACAATAAATAAGACTTAGTGATGATTAAAAACTCCAGAAACCCACTGAATAATCAAAATTTTTTTCCACTGTTTTTCTTCTTTTATTTTTATATTTATATTGACAAATCTGTAGAAAATAACTAAATACACAAGCCACATTTTGATGTGTATATCGTTTAAGAGTATTGTTAGTGTTTGCTTGGTAAAATAAAACCACCATAGAGTTATCTAAGACAGACTGCAAAGAAGTAAGGTTTTCCTTTCTTATCCTCACTTTATCATTATTAATTATAATCTCCCTTAGTATTCTGATAAGATTTTGATTTATCATTAAATTTAAAAAGGCTAGGGTAGGGTTAGAGATTTTGTTTTCATCTTTGACTTTATTTACTGCTTAGAATGAGGTTGAGGTCCTCAGTATGCTTTAATCTAGACATCCAAGGTTAAATTAATCTGAGAAAGAAATCATTGGTTCCATAATCTGTCCATATTACTTAGAGTTCTTCATTTTTCTGTATCTCTCTAAATATTTTTTTCTTTGGCTAATTTATACTATTATTATTCCAGTTTGAAGAGTCTCAAAAAGCGCATTGAAGACTCTGAGAAGATCCCGTTAAACGTTGAAGGAAGCTCCTCAGCAGGTGGAGCTGAGTCTCCGGTCGTCCAATCAGCAGCCCTGCCTCCTCCTTCTGAGACGTCTCATAATGTTGCTCAATCAGAATCTGCTGAGGCGTCTTCATCCACTGAGGCAACAGTTTCTAAATCTGATGAAAATCATGTAGAAAGAGGTGTTGATGCTCCCAGTGATTCTGGACTTGAGGAAAAATCAGGTGAAAGATTTACCGATTTAACTGAAGGTTCTAAAACTGAGAGAAGAGCTGCAGATTGGTCACTGAAAGGAGAGGACATCAACACTTTGAAATGTAAAGCAACACCTGCAGGAAATGTTGCTGACCTTAATGACATTTCTAAACCAGAGGAAAGACCCGAAGAGCAACTTGAGAAGGAGCCAAACCTCGGTGTTTCTGCTGGGCCTGTCAAAGTTTCTGAAACGAAGGAGGAGTTTGTGCAAAGAGCTCCACATCCTCCCAGCCTTCCACAACAGGAGGATGTGCCCAAAGAAAGAGCTGCTGAAGCTCCCAATGTTTCTAAAAGTTCAGAAAAGGCCACTCCTCCTGAAACTCTGCCTAAATCAGAGAAGACAGCTGAAGATAAGCTCAGCCCAGAAACGCTTTCAGCCGCCAATCAGCCCTGCAAGAAAGACTCCTCTACAGCAGGTATGTCTGCCTGCAGGAGAATGTGAAGCTGAAGTGTCCTTGTACACAAATTTTTACATTTTGCCATGCTGCAACAAAGTAATATGGATCGTCTATTAGTTAGTACTTAATAGAACCAAATTTAGTGGTAATTAGATCAGCAAAATTGTTTTGGGTTCATCCCCCCAGCTTTGCAGATTTAAAGAATGACGTTTTCATCCATCTTTACAAAATAGCTGAAAGTAAATCAGATTGGAAAGTAATACGTTTATTTTGCTCTCCTAACCTATAAATAGAGAGACCAGGCAGAACCAGTGTAAGTTTCACCAGCTTTTGCAAAAGAGGAGAGAAATTGTGCATCAAAGTCTCTTAGCTCTACTCCAGCCATACTGCTGAGTGAACCATCAGTGTGGATCATAGCAGAGAGCAACAAGACTTTAACTATATAACATGGAAAAGGATTTAGAAAATCCAACAGATAAGAGTATAACAAATATACAATTTCAATTGTTGCAGAGATTCTCAATTGGATTTTGGTCTGAACTTTGACTAGGACATTTTGCTTTGATCTAAACTGTTCTATTTTAGCTTTTAGGATCGTTTTACTTGCTGGCTGCTCAGCTTCCACCGGTATTCTGTCTTTTTTAAAAACAATTTATTTAATCTATTCTGCAATCATTCCAGAATAGTTTGCAGTACCTGCTGAATAAAAACATTCCCAGAGCAAAACAACAACAACAAAAAAATTGGCAGAAATGTGTTGAAATAATTGCATTTAGCCTTAATTTGTAGTAAGTAAATAATATGATCTGCCAAAGGAATTAGCGTTTTTACCCTTAGATATTAGATATTAGATATTAAACACTCGAAATAATAGATTGTATGATTCCATTGGTGAAGTGTCTAATTTAGCTGCTCAATTAAAAAAAAACAACAACATTTAATTGAAGAAAAATTGACTAACTTAGACTTCAGGTTTTTTTTCACAGTTCATCGTCATGCCACCATCGTAGCAAGCTGTTGTTAGATTTTAGATTTGGGGAAACGAGCCCAAACCAGAATAAAAAACTTGGAGGCTTTTGAATAGAGAAATTAAATTGATTGATTCAGATTAAAAAAAGGATTCAAAGTGGAATCCACCCTATAGTAGTAGTGTTACAGGGGGGAAAAAACACCAGAAAACACAAGTTATCCTTTAAACTAAACCTAATTTTAGACCAGCAGGAGTTCAGGAACACATCTGAGTAAACATAACTGCAACATTAGAGTCTATGTTTACTACTAAACCATCACCATCTTCTCCATCTTTAATCCCAAAAGAATCTGTAAAAGAAATTGACTCATTCTCAGTTCTGTTTTCTATTCTTGTTAAATTTTCCCTAGAATTTAATAGTTTATTCAATGTTTTCTGCTTGTTCTTATTTTACAGCTTCTGCATAAAAATCAACCAAAAATCCTTTATTACTCCTAAATATACCATTATTTAGAAAACAATAAGGTTCAACTTGACCAAAGGAGACTGGCTAAAATAGTCAAATTATTCCTTTTTATTCTCAATAATATATACATTTTTTCTTTGTCACCTGCAGCAGCTGTGTGTAACGTTTCCGCTGTTTTGGCTGAACCATCGGCAGCAGTTGTCAAAACCCAGCCGAAAGCCACAGCCCCAGCCAATCAGAAGCCAGCAGCTGCAGATCCCTGCCTGACTGTGGGAGAGAAGCTAGAAACCCTGCTGAATCCAGATCAAATCCGTGAGAAACGTATTTAGAATTAAAAATTGCCATGCTTCTTATTTTTTGTTTACGTTTTATTTTTCTAACTTTCTCTTTCTATTACAGTCTGTCTTGAAAAATCTGTCATCATGTCAAAAAAAGTAAGGCTTCTCATTTGATAAACTGTACTAAAAGCTTTCCTCTGAAATGTGTCACTAAGACGTTGTATCAGTACTCTGTCCTGTCTCCGTCTGTCTGTTAGAGGCTCATTTTCTTTGTTTTGAATTTCTTTCCCACAAAAAAAAAAATTCTATATATTAAGGTCAGAGTCCTCTAAAGAAAAAAATTAGCGAGACAGACTATCCTATTACAACAGGAGAGTCCTTTATTTATTGTGATATACGTTTTTACCAGGGATTTAACAGATTTATTAGAGACTGTAACTATCAGCTTGAAAAATAACTAAACTTCATTCTTTTCTCTTCATTTGTACATAACTCTGTTGATCTATATTGAATGAACAGATAATATCTTTGCTATTTACATTTTATTTCTTTTTTTGTTCTGAATTTCACAAATAAATCAGACTCGGAAGGATTTGTTTAAAAGCTAAAACAAATTTTTTATGACTCTCTTTTTTTTTTTTTTTTCTTCCAGTTTTATTCTAACTACACAAGACTATTATTAATAAGCAACCTGCCAAAGTATTACGATGGCTGCTACTCTGAAAGTGACGTTGCAGATCTGTTCAAGAAGTTTGGATTCCAGTACGAACAAAAAAACATCTACGTGATTCCTCAGGCGTGCATGGTAGGCCCAAGTTTAACATTCATTCAGTTCAGTTTATTGATATGTTCCAATTCACAATTCTGCATGTCATCTCAATGCACTTTACAAAGACGATTCAATCCAGTCATAACGTCAGATTGTTTTTTTTTTTCATCCGGTGACACCAGATATTTGCTTACAATGTATCATGGACTCCATAGCAATCCCTCACACAGAGCATGCATACGGCAACAGTGGAGAGGAAAACCTCCCTTTCTAATAGGAAGAAATATCCATCCCCTTTAAACAAACAAATCCTGCTGAATGGTGAAGCAGAATAATGAAAATGGAACACTATGTCCCAGAGTCCTGCATGGGTCTGATTTTTCCAAAACTGTATCCACGCAACCGCACACTTCAGAACCGAGACCCGACCTGTTAGCCGCAATTATCCCCATTTAAAAGCCGTCCGGGACCGCAAGGACCTGTGAATAATAAAGTGCAACCCGACCCGTGATCACAAAGTGTACACACAGCTGTTTATAATAATAGAGGCATTAAAGAACATTGCCTCACGCTCGCATCCAGTGTGAACTGCGCTCACAGATTAACATCTATAAATTGGCTGAAGTAAGAAAGTTTGCCTTGTTGCATAAAAAAATAGTCTTATCTGGATATTCTTGAATCAGTTTATTTTAAGATGTAGAGTAAATGAATCATTTCATTATTGCTTTAACGCTGATACCCACATTTCGTTCATTTATCCCCATGCCTGCACCCGTGAAATAATATGGGGCTTTTACTACCCGTAGATGTATGTTTTATATGGGTACTTGCTGGATAGCTGCGAGTACCTGAACGTGTGGGGGACTATGCTATGTCCTCCAGCAGTCTGAGCCTATAGCAGCATAACTATAGAGATAGTTAAAACTTTTCCTTTTTGATAAAACAGGTTAAGACTAAAACTGGTAGTTGGTTCCACAGGAGAGGAGCCCGATCATTAAAATATCTACCTCACTTTCTGCTTTTAGAAATTCTAGGAACCACTAGTAAACCTGCAGATTGAGAGCGAAGTGCTCTGTTAGGAACATAAGGAACAATCATATCTCTGATATAAGATGGAGCTTGGCCATTTAAGGCTTTATATGTGAGAAGGAGAATTTTAAATTCTATTCTGGATTTAACAGGAAGCCAGGATAGGAGAGATATGATCTCTCTTTTTAATTTTCATCAGAACTCTGGCTGCAGCATTTTGGTTTAGCTGACAGCTTTTAACTATCTACTGGACTTGCTAATAATGTAGAATTATAGAAGTCAATCCCTAGAGGTAACAAGTTGTTATAGGTTAATCTTAATGCTGTAGGAGAGTCTAAACAAATTATTTTTTTTCTTTTCTTTTCAGGCATTTGTGCTGATGCCCAATTTCCGATGCGCACAAAATGTTTTCACGTCTTCCCAGAGTGGTTCCTTCACTCTAAGTGGATCCAAACTCTGTGTCCAGATTGTCACCAGCAAGATTTTTATGGAACCGGTAAGTCAGATTAATGTATTAAATCTAAACATTTTTGTTCATTTTCAAACATATTGGTTCATTTGAAATAGATACATGGTTATTTAGAGCAGTGCTGGAAAGTTACTGATGTTTTTAATAAGAAAAATATTATGCACAAATTAATTAAATATATTTTTCTTTGCCTTTGAAAACATCAGGTTAAAACATGTATTGTTTATTTTAATAATAATATAATAGGACCACATCCATCTAGTCACTTTTACTTAAAAAGCAACCTTTGGTGCAACACAAAATGCTAGATCAGTTAAATTATCTTTGATAAACACAGCAAAACTTTTCACACAAACGGCTTCTGTTTTGATTACTTATAACTGACATCAGCTGTTTTCTATTAAATTATCTTTTTAAAAGTCATAAAAGATTAGGAGAGGGGACGTGATTTTTTACCAGCAAATTAACAGAATGAGCTAACATAAAATGAAATTATTTCAGGAAGTGATGGTCGGCTTCTCCTCTTCTTTTGTTCTATCATTTCTCCATGAATGCTATTTAAACTAAGCATCACTTCAAAATGATCAACATTTATCAGTTTAAGTAGTTTAAACACAGCAGAAACTAAACCGGATTAATCACGAAACGATTCTGTTCTTCTTTCAGTTGGAATTCTACAAGTCTCTGATGGAACTGGTCGGTTTTGTAAGTAACTACGCCTTTCTTCACGAGCTCTTCCCATCCTGTGCTCTGGTCTGTTTCCAGATATTTCTCTCCTTTTCTCCAGACTGAGATCATTTTGGTCCTTTGTGACCTCACTGCGATCTGGATTTGGTTAAAGGTTAAAGTTGGAAAATGTCACATTGAAACTGTTGCTTAATCGGAAGACAAAATGAGATATAATGATATCAATATGGTCAGAAAATTGTTTGCATTAGGTTGGAAAAAATGTTTTTGTAGAAGGTAGTTTCAGATGTTTTGTGGGTTTTTTTTCACCACATCGTAACTTTTTTTTTCAGTTAGGTTGTATAAGTATTAATGTTACTATTATCTAATTCAAAATGCTGCCATTTTATCTGTTTTTTCCATAGTTTTTTCATCCACTAAGGATTTTCTATTATAATAATAACTGAAATTTATTATCTCATATTGGAGAAATTAACTCTCTGTATTTTAACCCATCCCCTTGGGGAGCAGTGGGCTGCCATTGTGCGGTGCCCGGGGAGCAGTGTAGGTTTAAGGTCTTGCTCAGGGACCCAGAATGCAGGCTGTAGGGATTGAACCAGGTACTTGCAACCTTCTCAGAGCGCAAGCGCACTGCTCTAACCACCAGGCTACCACCCTCCCAGCTTAATCTGTTACTCAAAATCTACAAGTAATAAACTTGTTAAGGTTAAAAAACAAAAAAAAATTCTTTTTATGTTTTTTTTCCTTTCTTGAACAGCCGGTCAAAGATGATGGGACCAGTACGATCTACATCCAGAACATCTCGCTGAGTGAGACCTTGAAGCTCAGAGAAACTCTGAGAAAAATGGATTCTGTTAAAAACATCCTCCCTCTGCTCAACAAGGTAGAATCAAACATACACCCTTACTGCATTTGTTCAGGTCAAATTCATCCAGCCTGACTCTGCTGGGACTTTTTTTAATGTCCAGGTGTTTGTAGAGTTTGAGTCGGCCCGTGATGCTGATCGAATCGGAGTTTGGTACAGCCTCCTGAAACGCTGCCCTGCACATAAAGTCCAGAGGATGAAACTGCCCCGGGGAAGCTGCAAGTCTCAACGTAAGCCTCAAATCTGGGGAAATCATTGCTTGTGTTTATTCTGTGAAAAGCACGTATCATGTAAGAACTACAGGTCCTGCTCAAAATATTAGCATATTGTGATGAAGTTCATTATTTTCCATAATGTAATGATAAAACTTGAACATTCATATATTTTAGATTCATTGCACACGAACTGAAATATTTCAGGTCTTATATTGTCTTAATATGGATGATTTTGGCATACAGCTCACGACTCCTAAGAAGATTTAAACTTTTTCTTTGCCTCAGCTTTTACCAATCGTAGAGCAGGCAGAAAAATAGTAGAGCTAAAGCCTTAGCTCCAGGAATATATAAGCCAACGACGGTGTGTCGTCTCCCAACTTACCGGTATGTAGTTGTTATTTCATTGATAGTGTCAAGCGTAGGGCTAGGTAAAAAAAAATCGATTTAATCGATTTTTAATCGATTCCTTTACGTTTTTGCAAAATCGATGTCTAGGGAATGAGATGCGTGACATTCACATTCAAATGAGCAGGAAAGATGCACTCAAGATTACTTCAAGCCAGACAGCTGCAAATATACCCAATAGGTTGACTGAAGACATTAACAAATGGGTGTTGAGCAGAAAACACCCTGTAGTTGTTACAGACAACGCTACAAATATGGTTTGTGCATTGAAGATAATGCAGCTCATTTATGTCTGCTGTGTCATGTCTGCTTGCTCGAGTAAAGCTTCATTTTTTCCACTTTTAACAAACAATTTCGCACTTTTGAGACAGTTTTGTTCACATCTCATGTTTAAACTGTCGGATTTACAAGTTTGCACTTTGTGTTTAATGTGCCAGGAAAAAATAAAATACATGAGTATTTTAAAACACAGTTGAACCACTTTCATTATTGTAAAAACAGATCGAATCGAAATTAATCGATATAGAACTGCATTAATCAAAATCGAATCGATTCAGGACTTTGGCGAAAAATACCCAGCCCTAGTCGAGCGCTGTATATTGGCCTGAGGAATCATTTAAAATAACTAGCGTCAAGTCCTGAGGTCACAAAGTCTGCAGTGTAATTAGTTGAATTACAGGCCCCAATCATTGCTGCTTATATTTTTTTTCTTGTATTGTGTAGAAATGAGGTAAAACATTGTATATTTAATAGTAGTGAAAACAACTCGTGGCCAATTTAAAGAAGCCGTGATTATAGAAACTATCAGTTCATTATAAAAGCACAAATATGACCAATTTAGGACACATATTTATAACTTAAAGCCTCTGCAATGGCCGCACCAGATGATTGTTCAACCCACATTTGATATTTTCAAATTAAATCAAAGTTGGGATATATCCTAATGAAAAGCATGATAGCAATAGAAATAGTAGTTTGAAATTATGGGACTGCAAATTACATTAACTACCAAAAATGGAAGAAAATGCATATTGATACTTTTAAAGTCATTTTAATGACCTTTACATGAAAGTTATTTATGCTGGACACGAAGTGGCACCAAATGCCATTCTGACAATTTACACTATTGAAAGAAATTACAATAGCAGTAATGTTTTCTTGAAAATTTTCAGTTGGTGCATATTTAAAATAGGAAGTACTTATATATTTTTATGCGTTAAAACATTTTAATATAAAATTAACTTTTAACTTTAAGGGGTTGTGTTTCATGAGGAAAGTAAAGGCATCATTTATAAACAAAAATCAGGTTTTTAAAGATATCGTCATCAAGTTTATCTCCAGAGCTTCCTTTGTTTATTGAAGTCCTATTGGAAAGAAGGATATCCATGTTTCTAGGAATAAGAATATCAGACCAACCAGCTGTAATAATGTTGCTAAAAGTACACAATAAATGAAATAATGACTCAGTCATGATTGATAATTAAATTCAGCTGCGTTAAATGCCCTTTTCATTTATATCTATATCTCAGGATTGATTTGAACACACTAATTGCCTTTCTTTGTGTTTCTGAACGCAGCACCACGGCTGGCACTGAAGGCTCTGCCAGACAGCGTGGATATGGTAACCGGAGCAGTCGTCCCGGTAACAAGCTTTGGCGTTCCACCGGGCAGCATAGCACCATTTTCAGTCACCTTGATGACTGATCCCTTCATCTTCCCGACCACGTCTCCCTGGTTTATCATCCCAAGTGAGAGGAATTAAAAGATGCAAATAAAAACTCGTGTAGGATCTGAAGAAGTAATTAGTAATTTTACACTTTTCTTTTAGATTTTAGTACAATCAAGACTAAGAGAGACATGTGGGTGAGTGTTATTTTAGCACCTTTTGTATTTAGCATATTTATTTATTTTTTTTTAAATATTTTTTTTCAAAAAAATGTATCCTTCATTAAAGGTATATTTGAGGATTTTTCCGCCCTTTCCACTTAAAAAACAAAAAATGCACATGCACAATCCTGTACCTGCTCCGAAGAGCAAACGCCTATTCAACGCGTGTGACAGCATCCACGAGCCCATTTTTCCTCGTGCACACTTGTGTTCTCATAGCTCATACAAGCTTACTGTGCCCTAATGTCCACCTTAATTACTATATAGAGTGGGGACTATATAGTGGACTTTATAGTGAACTTGGTTAACCGACCAGATGATCACTGCTTTTTGCTCCCAGTTGGTCGTATAACTCCTCCTTCACTGCGTGGTGCCTGCGCCATCTTTGTTAATAGTCGCCGCTGTCGGGTAGCGACAGCCTGTGGTGACAGTGGGCCATTATGACAGCAATTGCCATATTGCTATGCGAGGTGAGCTCTCCGTGCAAAGCATTCTGGGATATATCTGCCTCTTCTGAGGCCTTTCTTTTCTTCTCATACACTTCGTAGACACTTTTTCTCCTACCACCTTCGGCCAAAGGTGAGCTTTAATGACTGTCTGAAACCGTAGCTCATCACAGATATATGACTGAAATTGCGCATGCGGAGAAAAAGATAGCTAATGGGACTAGGATGAAGGACGGCCTTACCTAAACATATAACCGGAATGATTGACAATTAGGAGGACCACTTATTCATATGATCCACCCAGAAATAAATGATGGTCCTCTATGTCTTTAACTTCTGATAAGGAAACAGATTTCTGTTCCTGAAAGAAAACCTTTTATTTCTGACCACCTCCTTCTGCAGACACCTGCCTCTAAGGCCAACAAGTCCTCCACCATCATGTTGACATGTTTACCTGAAGGAAACTACAAACACGAAGACATTGCCAAGCTGGTGTGGAGCTATTTCCCCAAACAGAACCTTCAGACTCTGCTCTACAACATTGTGGTTCTACCTCTGCAGAGGAGGGTAAGCAGCTGGTAACCAGCTCTGGTTTCTTATCTCTATTACTATAAATGACCGTATGCTTTACCTCTCTTCCAGGCTTTTGTGCATTTCAATGACTGGAATTCTTGCTGCAGTTTTGTGGAAAATTTCCTCAAATGTCCTGCTTCCATCAAAGACCAGCAGCTGTACGTCCACCAAGTCTTACAGGAAATGCCTGTTGGACTCAGCGAGGTAAGCTGCCCTATTATTCTACAGGTTAAAATAATTGTGTCTGTATCATGCATTTCTCCTGTGAGAGATGTGCAGGATCAGGTCTTTTTTTTCTTGGCACCTATTTGGCCAAAAGATGTTTTAGCATTTCAGTTCAGAACTTCAGCTTTGAATAGAATAGAGAAGAAGAGCCCTTTATTGTCCTATATTGGGGAAATTGTGGCGATTTAGCAGCAAAAGGTTCTAGCAGAAATGGTTACACAATTGTTTACTTTTGCAAAAGTGTATAAAAATAACACAATAAGTGAAAGAGTTAATTAAATAAACAAATAAAATAATGTAGTCTACAGTGTTTATGCAAATATAAATCCTGTGTATCTGGAGAATACATAATCAATATGCAGCTATGGACATTTTTACAGTAATGGATATGTGAAAAATAGCAGCAACATCAGAGACGTGCAAAATGACAGCAGCAGGTTATTTAACTGACTAAGATAGAAATTGCAAATATTTGCATGAATGATTAGCAGGAAAGATCTGTGATAATGCTTCCTGGAGCATTTAGGGTGCAGCAGTCTGTCACTGAAGGAGCTCTCCAGCTCAGCACCAGCTTCATGCATGGGGTGGGAGACATTATCCAACAGAGATGTTACTTTAATTAGGATCCTTTTCTTTCCCAACTCCTGCACTCAGAGTCTAGAAGGCATCCAATCAAAGAGCTGGCCTTCCTGATCAGCTTATCCAGTCGCTTTCTCTCCGCTACAGATTAGCCACTGTTCCAACAGACCATAGAAGTTGGCTGAAGTATTCTGTAACAAATAAGAAAGAAAATAATTTTGTAGAAAAGCTTTGCAGCTACAAATTCTAGATGCTAGCAAAGTCCGTTTTTTATGATTAAAAATGCAGCTACATTTACATGAAGCTTAAACCTTTTTGGGCACTCAGTGAAATACTTTGAAAATTTACATTTTAAGCCAATCCAGGACTAGAATTTATTACCTTTGTAACATTCCAAAAATATGGATATTTTGATGGCAATAATTAATGTATATGTAATAACAAGAAACGCCAACTTGCCCGAATATATTAAGAATAATAACAAAAATGCTTCTAGAACAGGGGTCACCAACAGAGGGCCCATGGAGCCTTCTAAATAAAATGTTATTGTATTCTGTTGCTCTTCTTTTTAATCATTTATAGAGATTTCAAAAATGACAATGTCTAAATAAACTTAGAAATTAACAGAAACAATGAAAATGTTGATAATGTACAAAGTTTAGGCTAACGTTAACCCTTGCAGCTCATGGGTCAGTAATGGTCGCCCTTCCTACATCTCGGTACCCTTGAAGTGGCCCTCAGCCTTAAAAAGGTTGGTGACCCCTGTTCTAGAAGAATTTAATGAAAAACACAAAAATCTCACTCAGGGACTCGATTTGTAAGGGCTATGCATTATGCAAGTGATCAGAAATGGTAACTTAAGCTCTAAAGGGTTAAACCTGCTCTGTGCAGACAGCAGCGGAAACACCAGGCTTTGGTGCACTTAATGGAGGATTATTACAACTTTTTCTATTTTTTTTTTGCACAAAATTACTTGAATTCCAGTTAAATGTGTTTAAGCTTAATTTACCAATGAGTCAAATCAAAAAGGAGAGAAAACAGAGTATCATTAGCCTACTCTAGCTTTACAAAACCAAGTTAAACAGCTAGTAGAAAATACATGAGAGTTTACTGAAGAGCTGCTATGCAGGGTCGGGTTTGATAAAAGTAATATCACTGTTTGGAAAAGGTCATAGCAGCATCTGGAAGGTCATTGTTGAGAGATTTAAATGTGTGGCATGAAACCAGGATCAAAATGATTATTTTCAAACAGTATTGCAGTATGCAATATTTGATTTGTTTTTATCTTCATAAAGCAATTATATATATATATATATATATATATATATATATATATATATATATATATTGCTAGTGTCACACTTTGTACCTACAGCTTTATAAATGGCTGAAAATATATACAATTTGAAGTATAAGCAGCATAGATAACTGTGATTTAAACAACATAATCCCATCTTATCACTTTTGAAGGAAAATCTCAATATTTTACCTTTTATATATTTTGCCCTGTCCTAGAAAACAATGCAAATGAAATTTTACAGCATTTTAATCCTAAGTCATAAAAGATATCTTAGCATTAAAGTATCTGACTTTGTATTGGCAAACGTCTAATCTTAATTGATCTATAGTGAGGAAAACAAAAGTTTTTTTTTTTTTTTCATTTGATATTGGCCATATTAATAGAAATAAGAGAAATTTAAACTATGTCAGTGTTTGTTGATTGTTTTGAACCCATTTGAAAGAAATACTGAATCGAATAATCTTCTAAATAATATTCTTGGTGATGGATCTCTTGTGAATCATAATTTGGATCTGAACTTAAAGGGATTCTAAAATGTTTTATTTATTTATTTTTTATATGTTTCTTTTTCTTTATAGGAGATAATGTACAGGAACATGATGAAATGGAGCAATTCTGTGAGTTGGTTGTTCCTTCACCAACATTTTATTACTTCTTAACCTGTTTTTTTATTTTTGTTTAATTAACATGGTCCACTATTTTCCAGCATGTTCCAGAGCTGGAGTCCCTGGAGGAGCGACTGGTGCTCGTTGTTCTTTCTGAGATTTCCGTGTACCACATCAGTAACGTCTTGAGAAAAGTGGCGTCCATTGCGCCGCTCGTCAGTTTTCTGCCGCTCGCCAACAGGGTATGAAAACCGATCAGATAAATTAGACGTTATTGATCTCATAGTGGAGAAATTCACTTGTCACATTGGTTCGATAGTCAAAATAAGGTGTGAAAAGGAGGAAAAGGTGCATATATACATATCTAACGGGTGACACATATATATGTATTTGACTGGATCATTGCACAGGGTATTAAGTAGTAATTGCACATTAGTTATTGCAGTTATAATGCTGCATTGTAAAGTCTGATAGCAGCACAGACACCTTGAGCTTCTCTCTGATAAAGTAGAGGATCACTGAGGCCCCGTCCACACGAAGTCAAAACGAACACGAAACGCTGATATTTTCCAAAACGTTTGCTGTAAAGACGGAGACGTAAAATAAATGTGATCGTCCACACGAATGCATGAAAATAAGCGACGAAATATTGGGCATGCGCACTAATATTTATACACGGTTGCCCTGCGGGTCCATTTTCGTGGTTCAGTCAAATTCAGGTGCTGAACTATGTCGTCGATATTGCTCTGTTCTTCCTGGAGATATTCCAGAAGAAGAAGATTCTGTTGTAAGCCCGACAGCAGGGTGAGTAGCATTAGCAGCAACGGCGCCATTGTTGTTGTGATGTGTCGCGCATGCGTGTTTAGAGGCGACGCTATGACGCATGCGTGTAAAAAAAAATATGCGGTTAGAGCGTAAAGATGGAAACGCGAAAACGGCGTTTCAGAATCTTCCCACTCTGAAGGCTGAATAAAAAAAAGATCGTTTACAGACCCCCGAAACGCCGGCTTCGTGTGGATGAGAGGCTGGTTTGGTGAAAAATTTGTGCGTTTAGGCCAGGGTTCGGCTTCGTGTGGACGGGGCCTGTATATAAAACACAGAGAGGGACTTCATTATTTCCAAAATTGACTAATTGCTTCTAAGATTTACTAATAATACTTCAAATTAGCCTTATGCATAATGAACGCTTTATCTCATTATGACTTATAAATATTCAATACTAACTTAAAGTATCTTTGGATATTAAAGCCAAAGGAATTGGACACATTTTTGGCTATTTTCATTGTAAAAGACTTTTTATGATGCAGCTGGTTTCCTGTTTTGATGCACATGATTGTGTTTCTGTGTCAGATATGCATTGAGATGAAAGATCCAAGCAGCGTAACACTAGTGCAGGAGAGGATTTCACAAGCGCCTTACCCTAAGGAGTGGTATGTATTGAAGTAACTGAAGAAGTAATTTAAAGTTTAGTGTTTTTAGCACTTTTATGCCACAAAAAATCTTAACTGACTGTTTTTTTTCCCCCAAAACAGGGAAAACATTCGATGCGTTGAAACGTGAGTATTTTATTTTAAACCATTTTGGCTCAACAGTTTAACCAATTTACTATCAAACAAACTTTTATCTTGTTTTAATATAAAATTAGGTTCACAAATTATCTTTAATTTCAGCGTGAAGAGTCTGAAACGGCGTCTCAACGAATGCGCAGAGATCACGCTCAACCTTGAACTGGACAACAAAGACATCTGGACTGGGACTGGAAAAAGGGAAGCTGATGCTGATGTCTCTGGTGAAAAGAGGCAACCTGATGCACAACAACCTGCAGAGCATCCTGACGTGGTCTCGACAGGGAAAGAAGATGTAGCCTCAGAAACAAAAACACCACTGACCTCTAAGGAGAACCTGTCTGAAACAGAGGTTAGGGCAGAAGAAAAGTCAGGAGCAACTCAAGCAGAGGACAGAAATGTGCCACCCAGGTCTACAGTTTCAGAAAAAGAAGTCTGTGTCTCTGGAAAAGTTGAAGAATCTGTGGATGAGGCTACAGATACGGGAAGTAAAGCAGCGCCTGAACAGAAGAAACAGGCAGAAATGGTTAAAGATGATGTTCAGCCAGAGTGTAGCACAGATGCTAAATCATCAGAGCTGAAGGAAACAGCTTTGATACAGAATTCTACTGAAGCCAAAGAAGAAGTTAAACCTGAAACTGGACCACATAAACCTGTGACGTCTTTAGCGCAAGGACCACAGACTACGACCCAGGAAGCCCCAGTTAAAACCCAAGCAGAGGCCCAGGAGAGCAGAAAGCCAAACCCAGGCCCTTCTTTGCCAGAAGCAGAGCAGAAAACCAAAGCAGTGAATCCCGATCAGCAGCAGACATCAGGAACATCAGGTAGTTTGGGCTGCATGGAAACTTCTATCTGTGTTTTATTTGGAAATCCTCTTTTTCTTTAGAGGAATTGTTAAATATGATTTTGTTTTAAGAAAATAGAAAGTACTATTAAGCCCCAATAAACAGAAAACCCTTCACCCTAAATGATGGACCTGTAAAAAATAGAAAGATGAACACTAAAGATTATGAGATGATAATAGAAAAACATCGAAATTAAGCCTGCAACTTATGATTATTTTGCAATCTGTCAATTACTTTTTGAATTAATTGATTAATAATCGGATAGCCAAAAATGCTTTAAAGAAGATGTTTTTTTTTTAAGAATTAAGACGGGGGAAAATAAAACTTTTCCACTTGAGGAGTTCTGGATAGAGCATATTGACAGATTTTATTTTTTTTTTATCTTTAATGCAAAATTTTAAAATATTTTCTTACCATTTTGGTATAATTACTGCTCTTAGTGGGTTGCTCTTTCAGCTAAAGTCATGTTTTACAGTCATTATAACCCATTTAACGATTAATCGATTACTAAATTAGTTGATGATTATTTCAATAATCGATTAATCAGATTAATACTATTAATTGTTTCAGCCCTAGACGAAATAAAAAAAAGATTAAATTACTTAAAAGGCAACAGCTGCTTCCTCCTTTTTTTCCCTCCACTAATCTTTCTATTATGGTTCATGAGTTTTTGTATCTTACCCTCTTCGTTTTACTGACTTTAAAGCTGTCAGGCAGCTTTATTCTTTTTATGTAATCTTTTAGCTTTGTGAAGAATTGAATACTGTGATTTGATTGGCTGTTAGCAATAATCATCAAAATTATTAGAAACAAATGCTTGATATATTCCACTGTGTGGAATAAATGCAGAGCAAGTCTTACATTTTAGTTTGATTCACTAAAATAAATAAATTATTGATAGCATTATATTTTATTAGGATTTATCAAAATCCATTTCTAATGCAGTCATTATGATATACAAATAGACTACATTTAAAACCCTTTTAGACCTTTTCTGTTAGTGCCAAATGTTAAGTTGGATGTTAAGCTATAATCTGCTGCTGCAGAGGGAAATTTAGCTTTTCAAATCCTGGCATTTGAGTTTGTTGGTTGTTTTTAGGAAGCTATTTCAGACCAACAACTGATTGGTAGAACAAGAATGACAGTTGATGCTAACTGACCATTTTTAAATGTAATTCAATAGGTTCAACTAGTCTACAATGCTGCAATGTCTGCTCATTTGAAATCATAGCGATGGTAGTAAAATCCCTAATGAATATTATGTGCTGCATAGTTAAAAAACAAAAGTCTAAATGGGTACAGCCTTTAATATGAGCTTAAGCCGCAGGTTGCTTATTTTGGTTCGAGGTGTCAGGGTTTGTTTTTTTCCAAACAAGTTACTTTGATTTCCTCGCTTCTGCTTTGTCTTCCAGCATTTGTTCTTTTTCCATGGCCCCTCTTTGACTTAATAGATTGGGAACCTAATTGAATAGTTTGTTTAACGTTGGTTCTTATCTGCTTTTTGAAGAATGCACAAAAAAATAATTTTTTTTCTTTTTTTAAAGCTTTTCTGGGGAGATCAGCATCTAAGGCGGACGGAGGTTTGTCTCTGACAAAACCAGTTAGTGCGTTTGACAAAACTGCAGCCACGTGTTTAACTGCTGGAGAAAAGATGGAAATCTTCCTGAACGCAACGACGGCATTCAGTAAGAAATCTCCAGATTTCAGCCATATCTCTAAAATAACTCCTGTTTAAACCTTTTATTAATCTCCATCTCTGTTAACAGAACGGGTCTCTGAGGCTGTGTCTTCATCAAAAGTGAGTTTAGTTTAACAAGCTCAGGTCCATGTAAATTATTTTTAAAGTGTTTTTTTTTTTTATATGTGGGTTTAATATGAATAAAGTAAATATGTCGATATCCAGGTCTTTTTCAGTCCTATTGTAGCTTTAGTTTTCCGTTTGGAAAAACTCTTACTTAAAGCTTTTTTGTTAATGTAGTTCACAACTAATTAGTTGCAATTAAAGCTCAAACAGGTTCTAGTCACCTCTGTGATATTATTTTCTCAACTCAATACATTTGTTAGCAAATGCCCTAATAGAATAAAACAAAAAATGTAAATGTGTGAGAAAATAACTTATAGAAACGCAACAGAACAGCTACCAAAGACTGATGGAGGGTTAGTGTGTAGAATTAGGAGGAAGGAGTTTAATCCCCCTTAACACCCACATTTTTATGGCATTTGCACAAACCTATTGCATACCAAAAATGCCACTGGCCAGTAAAATTATATTATATATTCCACGTGCTTGTAATATATCTCATTTGAAAGTTAAGACCTTCTAGTTTCAGTTTTACACAACCAGAGCCAACCAACCAACATGTCTCAAAAAAAAACTTTTTTTTTTCACCCCTAGAATTGTTTTATATCTTTTGTATAATTCATAGCTGACCTCTCCCACTTACTAAACTTGTTCTTCATGCTGCGGACAACCACTGTGTAAAATGTCAGATCTCTTGTCATAAGCATTGTGAAACTATGATGCTTTTTGTTTGTAAAAGGTCCATTCAACACTATCGTGCAAAATTTGGGCCAAAATTTCCAAAATGGATTATTTGAATTTTATGACTAATTTGACCATAAAAAACACTTTCCTATGTTTAGATTTACTCAAATTTTTATTCAAGCTATTTATTTATTTATTTTTATATACAATATTAGTATAGTGAAATTCCACTCTGTGAGTAACTGCTAGGTTCTCCTCTCACTCCTTATGGAGGTAAATGAATCCTATATTTTCAGCCCGCCCCCTGCACTTCAGATATATCATCTTATTGGCCAGCAAAATATGTCAATCAAAGGTCAATCGTTCACTATGTTGTGGAGCCATTGTGTTACTTAAATTTTTATGTCTTCTAATTGCTGCCATGTTTGCCTTTTTTATGCTAAATTAAATTTATGTTAATCATAAATGATTTCATTTATGATTAAGTTCTAAATATATAACATTACTCTGTTGTTTGTCTGCAGTTTCTTTGTGTCAATGCGACTCTGGTTATATCCAACCTACCGGAGTTTAGAGACGGCTGCTACACGGAGGCCGACGTCATCAGTTTGCTCCAAAACTCTGGTGTTGGTTGTGAAGATGAAAAAGTCTTCATCGTTCCTCAGTCTCGAACAGTAGGTGCCACGCTCCTCCTCCTCACCAGCCCATTTCAGCATTAAGTTTGTTTTTTCTGTCTCACTGTGAGAAATAAACCAACCTTTGTTTTTTGTTTTTTTCTTTCTTTTTTAGGCTTTTGTATTTTCTCCAAATATGAAAGAAGTGCAGAAGTTTCTTTTGGCCAAAAAGAGCGTCTTCCTCAAAGGGTCAAAGCTCAGCTTCTGTGTCATAGAAAACCCTAAACCCCCAAATATTGTAAGTTTGACAGAAACACAGATTTCCCATTGTTGGTGTTTCGCTGATTATCTGTATGTTGTATTGACGTTTTTAAATAAAAGGAAAAGTTAAATCCCAATGATGTAACTGACAATAGCTGTGAGATAAACTAATAAGAAAGTTTCACTCAAACTTAAATATGACTTGAAATAAGATAATGACTTTATTTTGTCTGTTTTCCTCAGGTTGAGGTTTATAAATTCTTAGTGAGTTTCACCACAATCGTAAGTATCTCAATCTCTCTGACTTATATTCTAATTTCTTTCTACTTTTTTGGATAAATGTGTTCTCTTAACTATTTCGACCGTAAACAGAAATGACACATAAACAGGATAATTTTGGTATTAAAGAAGCACATGGATGAGCTAAATTCAAAAAGACTTTATTTACCTTTAAATCTCCTACTTTTCCATATGTTCATTCTTTAACCATAACAATCACCTGCATGGTACCGATCTGTTTGCTCCACCTGTTTAAACCTTGCACAGCTGCATGAGGTTCGGCCTTTTTCTAGACACACAGGGAAGTCAGAGGTACATTTTGTCAACCCTAAATTCCATTTAGAGCAGCCATTTAACCTATAGGCATCTTCTATTAATGGTGTCCAAAACTAAATACCTGGAGAAAAACCAATAAAAGCATGAGGAAACAAGACAAACTCCACAGCCAACTTTTATGTTCTAATACCTTTGCTACTGGCAACGCAGACATAATCTCAGAGGTGATAGAGTTCAGGTTTCCTGTTTGTGGATGCTCACATTCTTCGTTGTTTATATACAGCTATGCTTGAAAACGTACATACAGTCCCATCAAATAAAATGATAAAATCACACTAGTAATTCAAATAATTCAAAAATGAAAAAGGTAATAATAAATAATAATGTACTAAACGTTAGTAGAATAAAAGGATTTTGTTTTTAAAACTGTCCCAGACAAATTAAAGTAGAGATATAGATATTAGGGATGCACGATATAATCGGCCCCCTATCGGTATCGGCCTGTATCGGCCTTAAAACTGAATATC
>NW_015151006.1:194674-201455 GCF_000732505.1 Cyprinodon variegatus | reverse complement strand
GGATATCGGCCAAAATCCCAATATCGTGCATCCCTAATAGATATATAATAATCATAATTCAGACTTTTTAGGTGTTTCAGATGAAGTTTCCCATTTGTGTTGCAAGCATCACATCTTAAGTTTTAAATCTTTGGAATGTTCTTGAGAAAAAATTCAGTCCTACTCTACCATCATCTTTACAAGACAAAGTTCAAAACAGAATTTAAATAAAGGCAAAACAGATTAACAAGCAGAACAAAGCAGTGAGTCAGCATGAAAACCTTTCCTCACATATTTTTTTATTTTTTTAAGGGAGCATAAAGGCTCTTACATTATCAGGGGTCTTATGTATGAAGCTTGCATAAGCACAAAGTTATATGGGTGAAAAATGGCATGGCTTCATGCCGCAGTAGGTTAATTAAAGATCCAAGATAATCCATGATTCTATAAAGGTATAAATATTAAATCTTATCCCTCAGTTATCTGCTTATCCATGTTTTTTCTTATGATTGAATGGAGGTTTTTACAACTTTGAGGTCTCTGGCAATCGGCTCTTACCAGTGCAAATCCTCCCGCAGGTGTTAAACATAATTAACAAGATTTCTAGAAAATAAGATCTTAGATTTGGTGAATATAAATAAAGATTAAATAGAAATCAATCAGTACATAAAAAATAACTATGTCTAAAGTTATGTAAAAAACAAAAAGAAACTCTGTAAATGTATTCATTAAGTTGAGATATCACAGCCAGCGCAAAGCACAGCACTGCCTGCAGTCTTTAATGTCTTTGCTCATATATTAAGACTTGTCGCTATTTGATTTACTTCACTTTATTTATCACTTCTCTGCTGAAATACTCAAACATATTTATTAGACTCTCCACTTCACTCACTGACACATTTATCTCTGTCTTGGTAAAATCCTCTTTTTCACTCTCTCCTTTGTGGTTGCCATTGGTAACCATAGTTAACATTAATGTATTAATCAAAAACGATTGTCGATCTACTCTCACTGCATCAACAGAGAAATATGGATCCTAAAAGAGTAGTTTACATCCAGAACATCTCAGGAACTGATGCCAAAGAGCTCAGAGAGGAGTTAAAAAAGATTGGGAGTGTGATAAATTACCTGCCTCTGCTGAACAAGGTAAAAAGGAAAAACAAATCACACGGTCACAGGTTGTTTGTATAAAACTTGACCTTTGGTCCTGGATTTTACAGGTTTTTGTGGAGTTTCAAACGTATTTTGACTGTGATCGGTTTGGAGTGTATCACAGCTTCCCGAAGCATGGGCGTCCTTTCTCCCTTTACAGGCTGGATGGATCCACTTTAAGAGCCAAAGGTGAGTCTGAACCCACTGAAAAAAGCCTCAGTGACAAAAAAACAGCCAACAATCTTTATTCTCCTTCCCTGAAGCTTACAGATTTGCGTAGAATACCATTTGTTTACTATAAATCAAGCTCCAAGATCAGTGGAGAGGATGGAAAATTAATTAGCAGTCTTTGGCCACTTTATTAGGGACACTTCTTGGGTTTGCCCGAGCAGCAGACTGGATAGTCTGTAGTAATCGTAGGGTTTTTATTTAGAGAACCTGAAAAAAAACATAACCTGTTTCACTTAAGTTTGTTCCTGGGGAGGATGAACAGAGATTTGTATTCTCTAAAGCAGAGGTCACAGATTAGTAGACCAGGGTCCGGATCCGGAGCCACCTGCTGGCTAATGGGAAATAAGATGAGCACTGAGAGTTGATATGCTATTAAGAAATAGTTTTATTTTACTCTGCAGAGGAGAACAACACTCACAGTTAAATTGTTATTGATTCTCTGGCGGGATGGTCTCCAACCCCTGCATATAAAGATAATTCCCACACGTCTTCCCAAGAGAAACAGCTTTGAGTTCATTCAAGACATCCATTTTTCACTAGTCAGATAACATTTCAAAGCAGCTGTCTCTTCCAATTATGGCCTTAGGGAGTCTTAAAGACTTTGAAGGGCATGTATCTATATTTCACCTTTGTCTAGGGTTAGGAGGCAACTGCTCTCTGTCATCTCACTCCCAACTCCCCACATAACTTCCAGCATAGACAGGCTCAAGGTAACTTCAATTTGGCTGAGGAAAGGTACAGTCTCATCTCACACTAATCTGGACCCAACCTGATTTAAAACATTTATAAATTACTGCATGTTGTCCAACTACAGTGTCTAGTTTCACATGCACCGCTTCTCCTGTTAATACGGTAAAGCCCTCCGGAGCTTCCGGCACCAGGCTACACGAGATACAAATTAGCCAATGAGCTGCCGGTCTGGGTCGCTGCTGCTAGCTACTTTCAGACACAGCAGGTAAACCTGTGGCAAGCCGGGCGATGGAAAAGAAGGAGAAGATGGTGAGAAACAGAGAGCAGAGAAAGTTTGGATTGCTGGAAGAACTGTGGTGAACTGTGGTGAACTCAAAAATGACCCTGCACAGTTAGAGTATGTTTGGCTCAACCTGCTGCTGTGAAGCAGGATTCTTCACCATGAACAGAATCAAAAATCAATATGTATCCAGGCTCAAAATGAGCATCTTGATATGTGCTTTAGAATGACTTAGTCTCCATTCAAACCCAGGTTCAAAGCCTTGCATGGCAGCATAAGGCCCACTGCTCTAATTTAGCCATGAAAAAAGAAAGAGGTCAGTTTAAGTGTTTTATAAAAAAAAAAAAAAGTGAATTAGGAAATTGTCTATAGATACTGAACTGACAGATTCAAACACAATTCAAAAACAATCTAGATTGCAAAATGGAAACACTTTCTTTTTTTTTTTTTTTTTTATAATTTTTATTCAAAAATTCAATGTATAAAACGGATGCATAAACGCCTGCATTTTATTTCAGTGTTAAAATGAAAAATGTCTCCGGACCTTTACTGGTTGTTTTTCTTTATTCAGATCCTGCTGATTTTTAATTGGTGACCCCTGCTCAAAAAGGATCAGATGTTCAGGATATTTATACTCAGACGTTCCCAAACTTTCCATCAATGCCACCTAAACAGTATTAACCTTGCAAACTAACAGACCGTGCTACCAAATCCACAAACTGAAACAAAAAACAACTTTAAAAATGTGTTTTTTAAATTTTATTCCTGTCCAGTTATTAATACACTTGTATCATTTCTCTCCTAACTGTTATATTTGTACTGAATGACAAATATTTCCCAAACTCTTGGTAAGAACAGAGCAAGAGGGCTTGGCTGTTAGTCCACATGCTGACAGGCTCTACTTTTTATTTTCTTAATCTTTAAAGTTAAAAAAGCCAGACAAACACAGGTAGGTTTGTTGCAAAAGGAAAAAGGTATTTCAGTGTCCTGTTACCCAAGGTGGGATTGTCTTTTCTGACACAATCGGCCACAAAGTTCCACTTTAAATCCCTAAAGTTTTTATGTTCATATACGACTACAAATAATGTTTAATAATTAAGTTTTAAAGATATTATACTTAATGATAAAATATTTAATTTTTTTTTACAAAATGTAGTAGAATCTATCAAAAAAAAAAAACTGGGGACATGTTGATATTTATTAAGTGTTTATGGCCTTTTTTGGTGGAATGTACCGTTAATTATGTTTTGTAATTAATATTTAACACATTTTCTTACAGTGTGAACAACTTTCAGTTTTACATCTTATTTCTCTCTCCAGAAGGGGGGCTTAAATATGAGCCATTTTAATATGAAAAGAAGCAGAGATGCCTCACATTAGGTTTTTTTTTTTTTTTTTTTCCTGCAGCACCTAGAATGCCAGCCCTGCGTTTTCCTGACTTAGCTGTGATTAAGGACAGGGCAGTCATTCCTAAGGGCTGCAGAGCACCATTGTGGGTTACTATGACAACTAGACCCTTCTTGTTCCCCACTGCAACTCCTTGGTTCATCATCCCAGGTAAGGGAAACTTACAGACTTAAGGTCTATCTTCTAAGGCGTGGAATCAAACTGGGAGGACTTATACCTTTTACATCTTCTCTGCTCTGATCAGACTGTCCTAAGGTCTTTGATAGGTTGTCATAGCAACGTATCACAAGGTGGTTCACTTCCACTCATCCACATTAAATGAAATGTTCATTCTTACCCTCAATTGACCAAAGCAAAGAAACATGTTTACATTTGTTATATCAGGACGGAAACGATTTTTTTTTCCTGGCAAAACTCCTAAAATACAATTTAGCATGTAGATGATATTTAATTGTAATTATTGAGGCACTTTGATGCCACTTTCTGTCCAACAGTGAGCTCTGGGATATGTTTTACCTCCATTACCATCAGTTTATGGTATGAAGGTAAATTGGTCCAGTCTTGTGCCTACAGGCTAGCAGAAACAACCCTCTGTGTTAATCCTTCTTTATACCCCCGGAGAAGTCATTGATTTCTCTTTTCTTAAGTTTTATTTTTCATTATAAAATAAAAATCTTTTAATTTACCTCACATGCATTTCTTTGTTAGAACTTAAACCCATATTTTTGTTTTTTCATTTAATTAAAATGTTACCCTTGATTTTCCCTTTGCAGCTGGTTGATTTTGATGTGAGTTTTATATTGGTTTGCATTTAAAAGCTGAAAATGTGACCGTTTAATCTCAAGGCTTAGACTGATGTTATTCTAAATTTCTAATCTTATTACTGTCAGTGTTAATGTTTTATTTTGTGTTTTTTACTCCTAGCTTACTGGCAACAGCTTGCAGGGGACACGATAAAGGTGAGGGTTTATTCTGTTCTCCACATTTTCTTTTATTTTTAATGAAAAATTTAAAAAAGCTCTCATAATTAAAAATATATGGCAAGCACGATTTTCTTCAGTTATTTTCCTTTATTATTCATTCATTATAAAAGATCACTGAGGTTAAACTATCAGCAGTTTGTTTTTTGTTTTATTTTTTGCATAATTGTTTGACTTTTAAACCTCAATTCCTGCAGAAATGCAAGCTGGAAGGTCTCATTCACCCTACAGTCATGTTGTCGGGTTTACCAAATGAAACCTACACACACCAGGACGTGGCAGCGCTGGTGTTTAAGTATTTTCCAGAGCAGAATCTTCCCACACTCCACTACAATGTGATGGTTTTACCTCTGCAGAAGAGGGTAAAAAAACTCCCATGTTTGCTCTCTAAAATGTTTCTCTCATAAGTTACGGTTGGATGTTTGACGCTCCTCATGTTTTCATCTCCAGGCCTTCGTGTGTTTCAGCAGCTGGGACGCTCTCTCCAGGTTTTTTCAAGATCACCCCATTTACCCAGTGGTCTTAAAAGGATCCCATTCCTTTGCCTATTTGGTGAAGGAGAATATCTCTCCTGCACACGATGAGGTGTGGAAATATGAAAACACACAGATGAGTTGAAACAAAAGACTTGGTTTATCTTATAAACGAGAGCCAACCAGAGTTATAAAGGACATTTATCCTCCGCATTCCTCTGCCTCATGTATATTTTCTTTCCTTTGCAAAGGAAACACATTACACCTAATGCTCCTGACACGTTGGGCTTTATTGGTTTCCAGCACTAGTTTTCTGAGCTCCAGCTTTAATTTGAACAATGGTGGCTACAGCTTAGCATGGACCCAGTGTTGTTAGGGAAGCTTATTGTCGGTCAAAGGCTAGATTTTTCCTTTTAGGTCTAAAAGGCCGCTGACAGCTTGACAAATGATCCTCAAGCTCTGCAATTAACCCTTTCAGGCTCAAATTAAGTTGTAAATGGTAAATGGCATGTACTTATATAGCGCCTTTATTCAAGTCAGCAGACTTGACCAAAGCGCTTTACACTACATTCATTCACCCATTCACGCACACACTGATGGTGGCAAGCTACATTGTAGCCACAGCTGCCTTGGGGCTCACTGACAGAAGCGGGGCTGCCGTACACTGACGTCACTGGGCCCTCTGACCACCATCAGTAGACAATGCAGGTGAAGTGTCTTGCCCAAGGACACAACGACACTAAAAGTCGGAGTCGGGGCTTGAACCGTTTTTGAGAGTGAACTTCACATGCAATGAATTCTAGGATGTTGCAGATTTGCAACAGTGGCCCGGAGTGGTAAATTAACACTGAAGACTGAATCTGATATTAACCGACATCTCAGAACCTCTTGAGAAGGCAGTTTCTGTTAAACTGTTGCTCAAAATATAGGCAAACTAATAGATAAAGCATGTAGCATCTATTGCTACCTGTTTGGGCACACGTTGCGAATCCACAACATTGAAATCAAGATGCCTCTGGTGAAAAACCCAGAGGAGATAAAATCTACTAATTGGCATGTGTCATATCTATACATATTCATGATTCATCTTATGTAGTATTGATTTCAAAATAATGGAAATTAGTAGTGATACTTACATGAAATTGGTGCTTAGAAAATCTGTTTCAGTGACACCAAGGACTCAGCCATGTTGAAAGTGAGTCAGCAGTGCTATCTGGTTAGCTGGAGAGAAACTGTTGCAAATGCACAACTAAGTCCTTCTGTAGTACTTCTGAGTAACAAAAGCTCTTAAAATATGGTTGCGGAGTAATTAGCTAAGTGGCATTTAGCTGTTGCAATTCTGCAACATCCGCCTGGAGAGGGTTAAGCCTGTTAGGCATGGTGGCTTAGACATCATGGTATGGGGATGATTGTCTTATGTTGATATTTATCCTTTTTGAATACATCAAAATACTTTAAGACATCATGTTTTCTTGTCCAGAAAAGAAAAATTCCCTTGAAATTAGCGTCAACCGTAAACACACCATAAAGCAAGCAGTTCAATGCCGTCAGCGGTCATAGTGTCCACATCTTAAGTCAGTAGGATAGGA
>NW_015151006.1:153706-193385 GCF_000732505.1 Cyprinodon variegatus | reverse complement strand
TCGATACTTTTTTGAGTCTCGATACTTTTGACAACCCTACCTGTGGTCTATTTCAGTGCAAAGGATACACAAACCTTGTTTATGTTGTGACATTCATTCAAACACAGCCGTAAACAACTGGTCAGTTGAATGAATATAGATGGGTGTTTACAAAATGTCTGGAAAATGGATTAAAGGTAAAGAAAAAAAGAAGAGATCTGGCCGATATAAGAGTATTTTGCTTCAGTATCCCTGTAGGGGATCAGTACTGTACAGCAGTTTACATATACTTTATGACAAGCAGAACAATCCTCTTTATTTTTACTTTTTCTGTTACATGCATCTGAGTGTTTAGTTCTTTTTTTTTTAAAGATCTTACTTCATTTTTACAGGTATCCTTGTTCAAAACTCTGATGAAATGGAGCAACGCTGTGAGTAGATATTCCCTTCCTTTCATCAGCTCATCATTTCTGATTGGCTGCTTGTGAACTGAAACCAGAATGTTTCTTGTTTTCCAGGTAATTTCAGACCTGTGGGGTTTGGAGGAGCGGCTCCTGTGTGTGGAGGTGTCCAGGATGGACCAGGATATAGCCATGATGGTCATGGATGAGGTGGCGAACATGGCTGCTTTTAACAACTTCCTGCCTCTCGCCGACAGGGTAAACCATCACCTATTCTGCATACTTATGCATAGAACGTCTCAGTGGAACGATTTCTTGACTTTTCTCTGTAAAAATCTTTTCTACTGTAAGATCAACAAGATCAATGCAATTAGCATATTTATTTATATGGTATCTTATGAAAACAGCACTTTTGTGTTTTTACCAAAAACCAGAATCTGAACTTGAACCAAAAAAGACAACAGGGATTTCATGATCATCAGCACCATTTTAATTATTTCTTCTATGACTGTTAATTTTCTCTGTACAAAACCGCCTCTTTACAGATTTACATCGAGATGACGACACCAAGTGAAATGGCAAAGGTTGTAGAGAACCTGTTGCGGCCAGAATTATGTGAAAAGTATAAAGATTGGTAAGTTTTTGAGTTTGAATCATAGTGGCCAAAGATTAGATAGCGGATCCATAAGAGCATCCTCCTGATGATGAGTTTTGTTTTGTCGTCATGCAGGGAGCAAGTAAGACGCATTGAGTCGTAAGTATTTAAATTTCTTGTGTTTTACAAATCAAGGTTTTGTGACTTTGTCACTAGCGTACTCTTTTAACATACAGAGACTCTGATTAAACATGGCGCCCTGTGGGCTGCTTATGGTTTATTTTTGTGTTTTACATGTCATTTTTATCAATTTCTATCTAAACTTAAGTGTTTTCAATGTTTACGATAATAAGACAATGATAAGACCCCTTATCACGCCTTATCATCCAAACGTTGCAAGTAGAGGTGTGGATAGAAAGAGGGAAAAATACAAGTTGAAAAAAATTGGTAAAATACCTAATGACAGGAGAGAAAAGACACAATTAGCACTTGAAACCCAGTGTGGAAGTGTTTGTGAGGCGGGAGCTGAACACTGAGAAGGTGGCGAGATAATGGATGTGTGAGTAGGTACTGCCAGCAAATAGCAGCGCTGTACAACTATGTTTGTCTGCTGATCACATCCGGTCTAAAATCCATTTTTAGATTAAAAATTACCAAAAAAAGCATGTCTGGGCATGTTTAGAAGTTCATCGGCAGCCATTGTTTCTGTTTAAAGCTCTTTATTTATAAAGCACAATTCAGTACATGGTAAATTCAAAGTGCTTTACATGAATTATATAATAAAAAAAGAAGAAAAATAAAAGCAGAATAAAATAAAAAAAAAATGTATAAAACAAATGGACCACAAAAAAGCAGAATAAAAGCAAGTAAAGCTATTTTTCTTTCATGTTTAAGTGGGTATAAAATGTCCTTTGGTGAACCAGCAGCAGTTGTAAAAAGTGAAACGTGTAAATAAGCAAATAATGTACCAGTTTATGAGGCAAAATTGTAAAAAAGGTGCAATCTTGTTGCATAAATATGTGTTATTAATTTAGCATCTAATTGGACTTTTATTTAACCTGTGTGTGATTGTTTGAAAAAAGCATGTTTCTATGTTAAGATTTAGAAATGGGAGTTTTTCATAATGGGATGTATATGTTTTATGCCGTTAACTACCTCATTCTTTTATCCACATGGTAATGAACATAGCATCAGGTATCAAATATTATCCTGGGGATCAAAATCTCTGCAAAGATTATAAATAATATAAAAAGCCAAGAAAATTCCACTCGGAAATTATAACTTTATTTAAAGTTAATCAAACACTGGGGATCCCAATACCCAAGAAGACTAAAGGTTAAAGCTAGATCATTATACATGTGTATTTATACAGACAGATCTCCAAATTAGTTTTTTCTTTTTATATCAGATTATTTATAAATTTTCAACTGATTTGCTTTGTAAAAAATTGGCAACATGCCAGAAATACGTACTCTTCTGGAATCCACTCTATGTTGTTTTGATATCTTTTATGAATAAATCAGATTTTCCCAACATCTGTTTCTGGTTGACCTTTCAGAGTAAAGAGCAGAGAACGGCGCCTAAAGGACTGTGAAGATGGGGCTCTTACCCAGCTGAACAATACTGTGATGAATGAAGGTAAGACGGTGAAGTTACCATTAACCTTTGAACTGGGGTAACAGAACAAGGTTCAGGTGAGGCGGCTCATAGATCCGTTGGCTGTTTGACAGCGAACATGTACACAATGAGTAAGATATTTTGTATTTCCTTTCAATTTAAAGTAGGTTGTGCACAATGAATTGAACAAAAACAGTGCACTTAAAAGGTAAAACAAATATATATATATATCAACCAATAAAATAAATAAACTGTTCAGTTCTTTTGGTCCTTCCAATGTCTTGCTTTTAATTTGTGTTGTTTATAAGCAGTCTGATTAGGAGGTACCATTTTGGTCCACTATCCTTATGATTCAAGAATATTCCAAATTTACCTGTAAACCAATATAAAATGACCCATTTCATTTTACAGTATGCATTTTTACAATGACACAGGACGGTGATGCTGTGCCCTAAAAAACAAAAAATAAACACTGTGACTTTAGACTTTACGGCAAAAAATATACATATTGGCACTACTAAAACATTGAGCCAGACCCTCTGTCTGTGGCTAATTCTAGGTTTGGCAAATTATAGCTCCTGTTCCTACCTTTCGCATGGACAACAGTAAGGAGACTATCTAGAATAGGAAAGGAGATAAATTCAGACAGCCTTCCAGATGTCATTACCTGTCAGAAAGCAGAAAGGCAGGTGAATGATTGTTATTAAATTGGTTCTATAGCTTTCTGGAAAAGGGCAACGAAAACCAAAGGTAGCAAATAGCTGTGTCTCTCCATTATAAAACCCCCAAAATATGAAGCTGTAATCAGTTATTTATGCTCATTATAAAATAAGGACATTATAAATGTCAGTGATATCAACACACTCTTCTTTCTTTTATTTACTGTTTTAACACCAGGTCAAAAGAGCATCCCAGTACACCCAGAACTGGACAGAGTGGGTACCAACACTGAACCCACTGCCATGACGAAGGCAGAACAGTCTTCTGATAGGAAGGCAACAAAAACCGGAACCCCTGATTCTGCTAAGTCTATTTCCTCTGCTGAGACCGCAGCATCCATGTTTTCTGCAGGACAGGGTGGTGCAGCGATACAGGAGAGACGTGAAGCTGAGAAAACAACTAGTTCCACCAATTTATCTGCTGTGACGACAAATGAAAAAGAAGAGTCAACAAAGTTCAGCCCCATGCAGACCAGTTTAATTCAGCCTCTGGGAGAAAAGCCAGACCTCCCTAAAATCGACATCAACAGTTTTAATGTAATCAAAGCTCTAGTTGTTCAGTTCCGAAAGCAACAGGGAAGCTCCACAGAAACTCAGCAGGTAACGTCTACTTCATTATGTCTCAGTTGTATGTATCCATTCTGTGCTATGGCCATGATCAGATCATATTCTAATCTGAGATTTTTGTCACACTTAATGTACTCCTGTCAGTTTCGTTAAAAACATATCATACTTAGCATATACACGTAATCATGTCTATACTCCATCTAATAGTGTTTTCATGCATCTAGTCCAGGCTAACGTTAGCATATTTACTGTTTTTTAGATGGTTCTGCCCATTTATTATGTATTTTTATTGATAATTCTGACATTTTTGGAAAAAGTTGTTCTCATGCTTTCTGAACCAGAAGCCTTCTTTGAGCATAATTTGTTTGAACAGTTTTGAATAGGATTTAACCCACTAATAACAAGGAAATAGGCATTTCTTATAGTCGGCACCCATTTGCTCTGCATATAGTGCACACACCCTTTATAGTACCTCTGCATTGATTAGAGCACGCAGCCAGACGTGTCATCAACCAGGCTGTTTGTTAGCCGTTATAATGATGCTAGTGCCTTTATAAGCATGAATGACATCACCGTATATGAGTTACAAATGCAGAAATCTTATGTGCTGACTTGGGCAACGACATCTGCGGTAACCATTTAGACAACCACATTTACCGACGGATTTATCTGAAATCTATTAAGGTTAATAAAAAATCTGAATGGAAACTTTAGATTTAGCTCAACTTAAATACTCAGCTTTGCAACCCTTACAAAGCATATACCGGACTTATGTGCTTCAGTAATTGCGCTTCTAAAAAATGACTTTCTAAAAACATTGTTTAACTACTGTGAAGTAAAATGAGCACTGAGAGTTGATATGCAAGGGAGGAAAAAAAAAAATATTTTACTCTGCAGAGGAGAACAACACATACTGCTGAAACTGTTAGTGTGGGTCTGGTGGGTAGCATCCCACCCCTGCATATAGAGAGACTCCACACACATGAACATTGAGTCTTCAGTTCATCAAGGACATAAATTTTAACCACGGCATGAAGAAGGCTTTGTGAACTCATTTTCTCTCATAACCTTCCCTTCACCCTTGTCTGGAGTAGGGAGGCATCTGCTTTCTGTCCTCCTAAATAACATTGCATAGTGAATGGTACAGGATGTCTCTACAATTCCTCCTACCGGTACTTAAACCTACTTAAACTACTACATCCACATCGTGCTCTACCAAATTCATGCTTTCTGGCCTTTTAAAAAAGTTACCTGAATATTGGCATATCACCCCAGATATACAACATTAATGTCTGTGAGCAAGTAAAGTCTCCAAATTAACTTTATATTTAATATTTTTAAGGTGCCTCCTTGTCAGAGCCCCTTCCATGTTACCATCATTACCCGATAGGGGCGCTGTCCTTGGTACTGAAAGGGATGTAGCCTAGTTACATTTCAGATGCAGTAGTTTCATTTCTTGGGTATAAAACAGTTCTTGCAGATTAAGATTCAACAGTTGGCTGATAGAGAATAATTTAAAAGAAAATATTTTTTACTAGAAGTCCTTTTAATAACTGTATGTGGATCATAAAATTTAGTATGAAAGAGTTACCTCATTGAAGGCTAGAGTCAGTTTACCTCTTCAAAGTGATGCCTCGAATTTTGCAGGATCCTGCTGCCTACCCGTATGCACAATGATTGCTGATGCATTATACACTTAATTTGGTGTTTAGCATTCCACGGCTTCAGTTTTTATTAAATTTGCCCAGTAAGATGCTGTGTTTTAGCTGTTGCTATTTATTTTAATGTATCTTTATCCATACAGAATAAAGAGAAAAGCAAGGAGCAGAGATCAAGCTCAGAGGTGCCACCTGAAGATAACGGGACCTCAGCAGGTTCCTCTGGAAACTACAAAAGCTCACCCTCTTCATCAACCCCATCCAAATCCCCCCAAGTTAGATTTCCACTTGATGCCACATGTTCCCCCAAACTCTTTTCCCTTGACAGAGACTACAGAACCCTTTCCTCCTCATCATCAGACTCAGCTAAAACTCAGGGAGCTCTGTCTTCATCTACGGGTCAGCAAACCCCTTCATCTTCAGGAGGTGTGAAGATCTGTCCAGAAACTTATCAGGCACAGAAGCACATTGCAAGATCCAAAGAAAGTGCAAAGGGCAAACCTGGCTTTAAAGTCTCTGCAGAGACAAAAGCTGTAAAAATAGATGAGTTAAGTTTGCAAAACTCCACTAAAATGGAACAATCTGCACATGGAGAGACCTTGGCGCTGACCAGTCAGAGCCAGAGTCCAGAGACGGATGTTCCAGAGAAAACGCTGAGAGAGGAAGCAGTCAAGACCAAAGAAAAAGATGATGGCCAGAGAACGGGGGAGAGGCAAGGTGAGGAGAATCATCCCAATGATTCCCTTTGTGAGAAAACCGATCAAGAAGCGGAGAAAGAAAAGAAGCAGGATATTGGTTTCGATGCTAGCACAGCCGAGATGTGCCAAAAATCAGATCAGGGAGAACTTGAGGCCAAAACTTGCACTGAAACTGAGTCAGGTGCTCCTGTTCAAGAAAAGGAGAGCGTCACCGATGAAGTGTCTGTGAGGGAAGGAGAGCATCCAGTCAAAGATGAAGGTTTGACAATAAAACCAGATGTGAAAATCGTCCCTGAAGAAAAGGAGAATCCATCAGTAAAACAAGACAGTTCAGATCAACCGTCTGAGACTCCAACAGAGGACAGCAGGGCAGAGACAGAGGATACCGTTCAAGAGGAGTCCATCACTGAACGGTCTGATAGATCTACCAAAGAATCAAACAAAGATAAAATAACACAAGACAAAGCAGCGGCTAATGCACCAACCATCACCTCAGGATCTCCTAGAGGACGAAGGAAAAAAACTTTAGATGAGGGAAAAGAAGTCAAGACGCCACCAAGGACGAGGAACGCTGCTGCCAAAGAAACGCCTCCTAAAAACGTCCCATCGAAAGCCTGCGAGCAGAAATCCTCAGGAACCTCTGGAGACGTTACCTTCAAAGAGACTAAAGAGGAGGAACAGGAAGCTCCAGCGATCAGGACCAGAGCTCAAGCCAAGAAGACGGTGGAACTGACTCCAGGTGAGACGGACGGAGCTCCATCCCTCCATCTCTGAGAGCAGAACAATAAAAGCTGAGGAAACTCTTCATTTGTCCTCTGTTACAGTGAGGAAATCAACCAGAGGGATGAAGTCAGAATGTCTGGGTGGAGAGAAAAAGGAAGAATGCATGAAGGGAAACAAAGGTAGGGAAGTTAAAGGTAGAACTTGATTGATTTTTTTTTTCTTTTATGTCGGTGAAATTCTAACATTAACCAGACTTGAAGCCAAAGGCAGATGGCCGCCTTGTTGAGATCACAGATCTTTACTTGCAGGAAGAATCTCAGCAGAGAAGGTAGAGCCTGAACAGGAACAAGCTAAACTAACTGATTCCAAATAATGAGTCCCAATCCTAGCGCCAGTTGTTTCAGATTAAACCCCCACAGATATACATATATCAGTGAATTGGCATCACATGGATATCTGTTCTCTTTTATCTAGTAAGCAGATCACATCCTCACTCTAAAGGATACAGAATCTTTCAATGCTTCAAGCAGCATCTTAAACTAAGTTAAGCTAATGTACATAGAGTGAAAATATTCTAGTACTCTATTAAAAACAGATTAATATAGCTGTAATCCTCTATGATTTTAAAAGATTTGAACATTTTGTCAAACATTTTCTGCTTTTTTAATGATCATTGGACATGCTAATAGTAGTCCGACAATATATGATTAAAGCATGTTTATCTGCATTTTAGTTGTTTCTTTCTTTAGATTACACACTATATATCATAATGTTAGCTGAAATGAAAACATAACACTCAAATAGACTAGATTTAGGTTTAAATCCAAAGCCTAAAAATGTAGCTCCCGGAAGTGGCGTTGGATCCCATTTCCTGTACAGATCAGTCACAGACGAGTGATAAAACAGAAAGGATTTTAAGGCATTTATTTTCTGAGGAAATACATTATTAAGCTTTAACACATTATTGTTTAGTACACTTACTATTTTTAAGGAGGGAAAAATGCAATTTAGGTCTATTTTACAAAATAAAATCCAGGGCGTCCTGGATGTATATCTGGTTACACATGCACAAATGAGCTGATGGTTCGGATCGTGTTACTGGGACGGATCGGGTAGTGACATGCAGCACTGCTCCCTGAAACAGGAAGTAGGAAACAGAGCAGCAGTATTTGTTATTAAATATTGTAACATATTTAAATTTGAGGTGTTGTAAAGAAGCTCCTGACAATAACTGGGAAGGATTTCAAGGAAAACAAAAACATGATTTTTAAATTTGAAGTCTGTTAGGTTTAAACACCAAACACCTTATTCAGCAACCTGGAAAAGAAAGACACAGAGAATTTAGTATAATTCACTTGCAAGGAGAGGGGATCAGAAACTGCATTCAGTTACAATCTCCAACCCACTCTGAAGCAGTCTCTGTTCTCCAAGCTTTTTTTATTGAAGGAACGCCCTGATTACAATGTGGTTTCAACCGCTAAAAGGGGAGGGAATGAACCCAGTTGAAACCAGAACTTTCGTACAACATCATACAACATCATAAGATAAGGAGAATCCCTCTCCTTATCTGGTTGCACAGTTCTCCATGCTCCTCCACACCCTTAACGGCATCTGTTACCTCAGCAGTGAGCACCCCTCCTGCACAGACCTACAGCAAAACATTAACACAGCAAAAAGTTAAATGTTTTAACACTCTTTGTAATATGAGTAAGATAGAGATAACAAAATGTGTAAGTATAATATGATTAAAGTAATATGATTAAAGTAGAATAACTTATGTACAATTAATCCAACAAAGTCGATGTAAGGATGACTTATATTTCAACACTCGAATGGATGAATATCCGCTATATTAACGTTAATTTGGTGTTGATGAACAAAACTCGTGTTACAACTTTTCTGTTTATTAAAATAGATTTAATACAGGATCAACAACCAAAGACAAAGGTCTTTTTCAGGATTAACCTTCATCTTTCTGTTATTTAAATCATATATCAAGAATTTAAAAAATGGACGCCTTTTAAGTTATTGTTATGAAATGAGTCTCTTTTCTTTTCAGCTCCTAGCAAACGGAAAGCGGAGCTTTCAGGACCTGAACCAAAAAGATCTGCCAGTGCTGACATCAAACTGCCACCATTTGACCCTAAAACCCCACTAGGTGAGACACCCTGCTCTGCCAACCATTTAAGGATTTATGTTATGTTTAACAACACATTTTGAAACTGATATTTGGTATTTAAAAGGCAAAGTTTATCACTTATATCAGTCATAAGTGTTTGTGTTTGTATGTGTCAGTTTGGTCAAATATGCACAATAATTAGCCTTTTTTGTTTGTTTGTTTTTCATTACACTGGCACAAGTAAAGTGCACAAAATTCACTCTCTGTTTTTAACCCATCTCTTTGGCGAGCAGTGTGGGGTTAAGGGTCTTTTCTCAGGGACCCACAGTGGGGCTTGAACTCTATGCCTCTCCCCCCATTAACAGTTATCACGGCCTGCAGGGCTTTTAAAATATCAGCAGCAGTTTGTCTAATTCTAAGTGGAGACTGCTAAAGGGTCCTCTTTCTGTCATTGGTGGAATCATTCCTGTAGGGTAGAGAGGGTTGAAAAAAGTTGAAGGTTGTAAGACTTGGTGTTCTGCATAATTAGACCAGAGGGCAGATTCAAGGTGTTCAGTCAGGACCTTCTGTGCATAATACACTTCACAGTGCGCCTTCAGTTGCACATAAATGTTGTTGGAGACCATAAAAAAAACCTCTGAAAGTCCTCTGTCGTCACCTCAGTCTGGAGCAGGTCAAGCTCCAGTCAGATTAAAGAAACCAATCGTTCCGCCTCCCCTCTGTATGCAGACTGATTGCCCTCATGGATCAGATCTTCCAGTGGGGAAATAGTTGAGAAGCGGAGGATGACCTGCATTAGAAAAGCACTTTTAAACTTTTCGTTGCTTGTACCATTTCAGTAAATACACAGGAAGGTCCAAGGTTCAAGTTGGATAAATGAACATAGTAGAAATGTGATCCCAGATGGGAACATTGAAGGTTTCACTGGGTTCTGGACAGAAATCTGTTATCAATAATTTCCACTTTTACACACAAATACATCAGACCTGTAACTTACTGTAGTTACTAACAGAAACCTGGTCTCTGATAATAGCACTTAGCAAACCCCACTAATTTTTCCAGTTTTGACTTCAGAGGTAACCGAATACAGTGGATATTAAATTGTAGTTTTTACAGTTATATTATGTGCTGTACAGCTATTGCAAAGCACTGCTAATGTGTATATTTGGTAAGGTATGACGGATCCAAGTAACAAAATTTCATGTATTCTGAATATGAAGCCTATTTATTTCTGTCCTTGTCAGCTCTACATCATCGTACCACTGAGAGCAACTAACATCAGGGTTTCTGTTTGTTTACTTTTTAGCGCTAAAGCACTCATATCATTTATGCCCAAATTTAATGATAATTTTTTCTTACTTTCCAAAACTGTGGTATTGGTTTAATCTCTTCTCAAACATTGTTCTTGTTTCTCTCCTCTTCAGGTAAGGAGTTTGTGAGCCGTAAGTGGGGGTATTTCTGCACGCTGTGCTCCGTTCCCTTTCTGAATGAGGGAACCAAAGAGGACCAGCACTGCCAAACCCAAATGCACTACGACAACTTACAGGTTCACACAGACGCAGTACAAATGGATCCATGACTGCATCTTTGAGGCAGCTGCTTATGTTTCTTTTTTTCTCACTTTTCAGAAATATTACCAGACGACTATGAAGCTGAAATCTTCAAAAACATCTAAAAATAACTGAGTGGAAACCCTGTTTAACTGATCCAAGTATTTTTTTTATTTTTTGTTATAATGAACAGCTTTAGTAATTTTTGTGCGCTGTTAATAAGATCATCAATAGAACAAATATGTTTCTAGGTTAACAGTTTATCCAGTATTTTCATTTTTCTATGAAAACTTGTGCTTTGTATGATCACTTTTATTCTAAAATGTTTTTGTATATTGTGCAATAATTTTCCAAGCGAGGGGCACATGTTTATTAAGGCTGTTTACTGTAGATTATTAGTTTGAAGTTAAAATTATGATGTCTCTGACAGTATTGCCAATACTCTGTAAGCGCAAAATAAAACATGTCACTTTTCTTTATGAATATTAAAAGTTTCAAGATTGTTTAAGTGTTTGTGTACAATCACATAAAATATAACAAATGTTTATGTGGGAAGCTTATTTTCTATTAGGTATTTTAACTCGTGCAGTTTGAATTTAATGTTTCGCCATTTTATTAATGAGTAGAGATACCATGGTTCACTTGATAAATTGAAACTGTTTCCTTTTGATAAAACTGTTTATTCACACTATTTTTGTCTATTTTCTGGCTGTCTATCTATAGTAATGCTATTTATATTCACTTGGATGTTTTTGATTCAATAATTATGGAAGAGAAATTGGGGCCACTAAAATAATTAATGTTTGATTTTTAAATGTTATTTCAGTTTAATATGGGGAAAAAAGTCAGAAATCTAACTTTACAGAATTGTGGATCTAAATGTAGATGGACACCATGAAGGAAGAGATTTGAGAGCACTCAGCTTCACTGACAAAGATGTGAGTTGTTTGGGAGGGCCAGTAACACCTGAGAAGTCAGAATTCTGAGATTAAAGTCGGAATTCTAAGGTTAAAGTTAAAATTCTAAGATTAAAAGTCAGTTGTGAGGAAAAAAATAAATTCTGAAAAACAAAATCAGAATTCTGAGAAAAAAAAAGTCGGAATCCTGAGAAAAATAGTCTGAATTCTGTCGTTTTTTCTCATGTTATCCCTTTATAGGGCAAATTAGCATTTTTGATCACCCTTACAAATAGAGTCCCCCATCCCTCAGTAAGGTCTAGAAGCACTAGATCTATATCCAGCTATTCAGCAAAGATACTGCTACAAGGCTTTAAAATTTATTTTTTGCAAAAAAGGTAAAAAGCTAATTGCAAAGTTAACAATTATGTTTAGGTTCATTAATGAAAAAATGTAAGTGCCAGTATCAGCATTAATGCATCTAAGGTTAGGTTGTACCCAAAAGACAAACAAAAGGTGCTTCTTTCACTTTCAGTGTTTTTTTGTGAATTTCTTATAGAAACACTTTTAAATGTTTAAATTTTTTAAATTATTGCATTGACATTATTTTTTGTAATCAAAATATCGATATTTGTTGAATGTTACAATCATAATAAGGTCTTGTGCTGGATTCCAATAACAACATAAGCTTGAATTTTTTTTTAAGTATTTCACTGAGTGCCCCTATAAAAGGTTATACTGAAATAAAATTTTAAAATCAGTTAACTTTTTTTTCAGTGGCCCTAATCCTCTTCCGCAAATAATTGAACGTGAGCCACCAATAAATACAAATATTTTTTTTTCGTCACCTGCTAGGCTTTTATTTTGAAATTAGCACCCGTTCCGGAAGTGACCAGATTGCACCGCCATTTTTAAGCACCTGCTAACAGTTTAAGTTAATTACTTTAAAGTGAAATGACTCACTGTAAGTTTTTTTTATAAGCAAGCCGAAAGAAAAACATCCATAGGTAAGTAAAATACCGCTGTTAAAAGAAAAGGTAACATATACGGTTTATGTGACAAGTTTGCTCAGTTTTTAGCCAACGTTTTCCTTTAGCTTAGCCTAAAAAAAAGCGTTTACTCGCGCTTACATTTATGACCCAAGTTTGCCTTCAAAAGGCTTTCAAATTATTTCTCTCCCATATTTGTTTATAAATGTATAATTTTAACATTTTTCCTCAATCTTTATCTGACAGTGCTTGACAAAAAAAACAAAACAATCTCTGACAAAGAATGCTTTCCTTTAATCCTCTCTGACCATTGGTCTTCATCCCTTTGCTGATATTTCAGACCTGATGTCAGATTTTGTCCTCCATCTCCTGGGAATATTAAGCTCTTGTCTTTGAAGCATATAAAGTCTTTAATCTTTAGTCATGGATGCTCCCATTAGCCAGCTGTGCTCAGCTTCTCAACAATGTACCAACTTTGATGTGGAAGAAGGCTGTTCCACAATAAAACCATCATGTTCTACAGCTGGAAATACATATATTCCTAAAATCATGGTTCATATCTCACAGAAACAAGTATGTGAAACACTTGCAGGGGTGGACCAGTCCTCTGCTGATTCCACTGTCCCTGAGTATACTCCAGAACAGGCCACTAAGATCCTTCAGTGGTATGGGCTTGAAAAAGAGGATTTGGAAGATCTCCTGCACTACCCTGAAGATGAGGTAACTGCTATGAACCTGCCTGTCATCTTGCAACAACTCTCTAACCTAAAAAGAAAGAAAATAGCTGCTGAATCAGGATTTCTATCCATTGAAAGCTCAACTGGACCTGAAGATATGAGATGTTCTGAAAGTCCACAGACTCTCCAAATTAAAACTCCATCTACTGTTGAACCTGATAAAGATAGAAACTCTGGACTTGAATGGAAGCCTTTACATGACCAAAATAGCTCTGTTAGCATTTTGAGCCCAATCAGGACCTCTGTGGAGCCCCCACTCTGTGACTCAAATAAATGGCAGAGCCAACCATGTCAGGGTTTACAAACCTCTCTCTCCTTGTTGCCTTGCCTAACCAAAAGCAGTGACGGACGTTCTGCAAACTCCAAAGAGTCTGAACTCCTTCCTCTGAAAGAACAAAAAGCGAATTTATCTCCTCAAATCCAACCATCTGGATCAGACATAACTGTGCAAGCTGACCCAATGGTTAAAAATAGAATCTGCAGAAAGAGTAAAACTCATAGAAGGGTGTTAAAGGCTGTAGAGAAAAAGAAAAAAGAAAAGCGTCTGAAGAAAAAATCAAAGCAGCAGACTCCAAGGGAGCCGGACCAGATTCTGGGACTACCAACATCAGACCCCCATCCTGTAAGGTCCAGGATGGTTTCAGATTCTCCAATCTTACCTCTGGAGGCCTTTAACCCAGTGATCTCCAGCCAGAGGTTCCAGCCAGCTTCAGACGGATGGTTTTTACCCGTTTCTAGCAGCCTGCCTCCTCGAGCCATGATGGACGACTACGCTGCAGCCACGCCCAGATCGTTCCCACACACCTGCTCTCTCTGCAGCCAAGTTTGTTCAAATATTCAGGTAAGATCTTTCACCTGATAGTAACTGATGTATTATCAATTATTTTATATTTTGGATCCATCTTCACCTATATAGCAACTCCTCCTCCTCCATTCTTATTTAACCTGTTTATATATCTCAATTCCAATCCATCAAGTTCAGAGTCCGTCCCTTTCTCCTCATTAATCCAGGTTTTGGATACAGCATGTGAAGTTAGGAAACTGCGTCTAAAAAAATTCTTGCAAGACATATTTGTTTTTATTTAACATCCTTAGTGAGACGTAGAGTATATAGAAGCTCTGACTTATCTATCCTAAGCATATTTATACTCTTCAGAAATCTTAGCACATTCTCTCTCTCCCATGAAACTACCCCTGCACAAAAGAGCTTTCTCGTATACTTGAACAAAAGAAGGAAAACAATTAAATTCATCAAAGTCATAAATTTAGCCAGATAAACATTTCAGGACAACTGTTTTCCCTTCATGACATCAACTGTCTTCCGCTCACAACAGGAAAAAAGGGATGTTAGAACCTCGCACACAATAAGGACGTTTATCCTTGTCTAGAGTAGAGATGGTTAGGGTTATCACCCCTGCTTCAACTTCCTACATTCCAGCAGAGACTGGAACAATTGTTACTTTTATTTAGCCAAGGAAAAGCACAGTCTGATAATGAATTTCACAAGAAATTATACTGAATAGTTGTTTAAACTGATGTAAATAATCTTTGACATTACTGAAATATGCGTATAGCCTTCTGCTATTGATACTTTTCTCTTTATTCTGTCGTCAGCACTTTGATCTCCACCAAATCCATTTTTTTTTTTTGTCACTGCTTACTTACAGCGGACATGTCCTCAGCAAGAAAGTCAAGGGACTTTTTGATGTCCTCAATCTCCTCAGCCGTTTCTCCAAACCCATGATTCCCAAAAGGAGACGTGTCACTGTCAATTTGACAATCTACTGTTTGGCCTATGGCGCTGGTGCTCACCATCAATTCCCCAGGCCAACTCAAAACTCAACATCACAATTTATTAGTTTAATGCAAGCTGTCCTAACATATTTCCACATCAGTGTTTCACAGCCAATAATCCCCCAGTAGATTTAAAGGACAGAATCCGATCAGGCAGCAAGCGAGCTGGCTATTTGTAAACCCCAAAACAATTTTCACCGTTGCTTTGACTTTAATGAGAACATCAATGCATTTAAAGTTGTGATGAAATCCATTAACAATGTGCTATGTCTATTTTTAAAATGTTAGAGCTGTTAAACATCAGTGTTTCAGGAGGCTTTCAATGTAAGCCAATGTAAAAATATTTGGCTAAGTCCATATCTCCCACCCCTAAGCCAGTGGAAAACATCACTATGTGCACATTGAACTGAAACATATTGTTGAATGAAGACAAAACAGATATTTTTGTGGGCAAATTGTTATTTTACAACATTAAGCAAAGCCATGTTTAAAAATGTAAAAAAAAAAAAACAGTTTGGCTTTATTTTTTTTTTTACATTTGTGCAATTTTTCCACATAAAATTAGATACTTTGGACATGAAGGACTGGCCACGTAGGACCCTTAGTTTTTATTTAAAAGGTAATAAGTGGCAGTAAAATGAGGAACATCATGAACAACAGTGGGCATCCTCCTGTTAAAGCTCTTTGAGGTTTTTTTTGTTTTTGTTTTTTTAGTTTTTATAGCACTAGTGACTCGTTTTATGAACGGTAGACTGACATGAAAGGGGATGAGAGAGGGGGAGAGACATGCGGGAAAGGACCGCAGGCTGGACCTGAATCGAGTAGCCTGCGCCGAGGACCCAGGTTCTCCACACATGGATCATGCACGCCAACCACTGCACCACAAAAGCACGCCCCAAAAAAAACTGTGTCTTCAGTCAAAGGCTTATTTCGATCGGCTGAGACAGACCTCTACAGAAGATCCTGCCTTCCTGACTATAGCTATGAAAATCTACAGCCACACACTGAGAAATAAATCAATATATTTTCTAATTGGATAAAAAATAGTTAATGATTCACTCATGATGCTTTTAAAACTAGTTTATATAGTTAATCTGCTATTGTCACATTACCTGCTCTAGAAACAGACATACGGCAGTTAGACAAAGCTTCATGCAGAACAGACCTTCATCAAAGGTTTATGTGGCGTATTTTGGACCACAGCTGGACTCAAACTTTATTTGGGTTTATTTTTATTATAAAAATATTATATAGTAACAATAATCTACTCTTTATTGATCTCTGCACAGACCGACGGTTTTCATTCAGTTTACAGTAATGTTTCTGGTTCTAACTTCTAGGACTGGATCTTCCATCAGAATATCAGCTTTCATCTGGAGAACTGCAAACTCCTCCGGAAACGGTTAGGCTTTTATTTATTTATATAATATTCTGTATCCTCACATGTTTGTTCTGCTATATGTAGTGAGGACCATTTGTTGACCTCCCAATTGACTTCCCTTGTTCCATTTTTCATTCATATACAAACCTTTCTAAGCCCCAACACTAAAACTAACCATAACCAAGTCATACTTCACCCTAACACAGTTGACACCTTAGCCCTAAATATAACCACTAGAAAACTAGCTTGTGAGGACCAGCAAAATGTCCTCACTGGACAACATCCGGTCCCCGTTGTGATGGTGAAATCAGAAAAATGGTCCTCACGCTGGTTCCTTTACAAGTGCACACAAATATGTAAAACATAAATAAAGATCTTGATAATCTTGTATATGTATGTTTATTCTTTTGTAGTTTTTTTCATAGGTTTTGGGCAAGATAAACCTTGGTTTAGGAAAAAACAAAACGACTTAACTTAAATCAGATCCCGTTTCCTCTTCAAGATAGTTGTTTATTAAATTAAAATCTGTCAGATACTGAGATTTTAACAGGAACATGTTCTAAACTAGGACCTTTTTGTTCTTTTTTTTTTCAGATACCCCAATTGGGACTGTACAGTACCACTGTTTAAAAGGTAAATAAAAAAATCACTTATTGATTTGTTCTTTTCTGCTCGCTGTAGTTTTTCTAATAAAGATCCCAGGCAGTATGCTTTAACCTCCTCTCAGATATTCCATTATTATAATTACAGTATCAGACCAGGGAGCCGATCCAGGTCAAGGAATGAAAGCCAATCTGGTCACAGCAGCGTGGACGATGGATGGGACAGACCAAGGAGCCGCTCCCGTTCTCCAAGTCCTTATTGTAGGGATGTTTTTGGGGCTGGCTGGAGATCAGGAGAGGATTTAAACAGTCAGAGGTAAGTTAGATATGGGAAATACTGTAGAAGAAGAGAGCAATATTCTTTATGATAGATGGTAGAAACCTCAAAGCTACATGGAATGTTCCCGATTTTACATTTGCATCCTACAGAACTTGCTCTCCTTCAACATCGCATAACGGTTCATGTTTAAGGAGCCATGAGAGGGAGTCATCATCCAGGAAGAGGAAGGAGATGAGGTCCTCATCAGGCAGGAGGCACAAGAGGCGATCATCCACGATGGTGAGGTCCTCCAATAGACTGAGGTTAAGCAAAGTGGAGAAGCTGACAGAGAGGCTGCTGAAAAAATCAGGTTAGAAACATTTTATTACGGAGTCAAACTGAAGTGATTCACTGCTAGAAGCTGACGTGGTGATTTATTGTTTTTCTTTCTTTCTTTGGATTTTATCATAATTAATAGATCCCTATGATACAAAGGAGACTAACTGAACTTCTTAAATGATTTTGTTTCCTGCAGCTGTTCAGTCCCTCATGAAGAAACCTAAACTCAAAGCTGTGATTAAGACTCTGGTTCCACTCATCTTGGCTGAACTCAAGAACATGAAATCCTCTTCATCCTCCTTTCCCTCCCATAAGGCAAAGAGGAGGCTAAATACAAAGTTATCCAAAGTGAAGCCTGAGCATCAGATCAGGAAACGTCAGGTTGGAGCTAAGCTGCTTATTGGAATAAAACGTTTCTTTCTTATTCTTGTCTTCAGCATTTTGAAGTTTCTATCAGGGAACAAAACATCTTATTATATTTGTTGCGGAACTGAATTAATTGTTTTTACCTCCCACCTTTTATCAGGCTGCCGAATCCTCTCCTCCTTCCTCAGTGGTGCCTAGAGAGACGCATCATTCTCTGCCTGACAGCGATGTGGTCTCAGCTGTGGAGAAATCTGGAAGAACCAAATCAGGTCGGCTGCTGAAGTCCAAGCGAAAGGTATCCTCAGTTCATCTGCTGCTTAAAACAATCTTATAACTTCATCCTTTAAATTGCTTCTATCAAGGAAAGTCTACTTTTATTAGTGCAGTTTTTAAAAAGGCTCTATTTAATCATGTGCTCTGATTTGTTTTTTTTGCTCCTAACAGTAATTACAGTATTTTTATTTTCCGTTATAAACTGTAAATGCAGCATCTTTGAATTTCTGTTAAATAATTGGGATTATAATGTGGGTTGTGATAAATGGCGTTATTGTTTTTATTCTTGTTTTTAAACAAAGGCAAGTTTTTTGTAACCTAATAGTTGTTTAGGCTGTGGCACATTAGTAGTTGTAGTTTTACTCACGTCTCTAGTTTGTTTTTTCTTTCCAAGGCAACCGTATGTTTTGAAAATGAGGAAGCTGAAGAGAAAGTGAAAAAGATGAAGAGCATTGATATTGAGGAAACATCAGTCACTGTCTTCACAGAAAAAGTAAAGCGGTTTGTATTTCATGGTATATTTACTCAAACATCTCCACACCTGCAAGTTCAAATTAAGTATTTCATTCTACAGAATGAGGCCATTAGGAAACATATTCCTGCAAAACAGAAAATGACTCCACAACTGTAAGTAGATTATATTGTCTTTGTAATTTTAAACATTAGTGTTTTTTTTAACTAGATATAATTTTGTGTCCCTATGTGGGAAATGTTGATTGTAGCAGCGGCAAAGTAGGAGCAACTGGTTCCATATTAATACGAACTGAGATGCTGTAGAGGAGTGTATGTATATATGAAATGTTTTTTATTATTTTTAGGTGATACTTAACAAAATGTGAAATGAAAATATGACTAAATCTTTATTGAAGGAAAAAAAAAACACCACATACTAAATACAAGACTATGTAGAAATGGTGCAAATAACAGCATGGATGTAAAGAACCTACTGGGTTTGATGGGAACTCTGATGAATATTAACTTAAACAATTGCAGGGAGGAAAAATCTGTGAAAACGCTTCTTTGTGCACCAAGGATGCAGTGCTTTGTCCTTGAAGGAGCTCTCCAGCTCTGCAACAGGTTTATCAAACCGTACTTCTTGTGATTAAATGTAAAAAAAAGAAAAAATGGCTTTAATATAAATTAGCATCTAATGTTTAAATATCAGAGTTGGAGAAAATCAAATACTCCGTCCATCCATCTCTGCTGCTTATCTGTCAGTGTCATGGTGAGCCTGGTGCCTTTCTTCAAAAGACTATGGGCGAAAGGTGGGTTGCCCCTTGGACAGGTTGCCAGGGCAACCATGCACCAACACACTCTTAACCATTTAGAGACGCCAGTGCTGTAGGAGATCTTGGAAAAATGGTTCCAGCAAGCTATATTTTTGAACATACACAACCAGGCCTCTCCCTTCAGACAACCCCTCGAAACCACACCTTCAAAACACATGAACACGCATGCTGTCTGCAGCGCGTCTAGAGCAGCTGAAGCTGGTCCTCGCATGGAGCTGGCAGGGAGACAGACAGGATATACTAGTGACGCCACACCACCGGTGTACAGGGGTCTGAGCATCTCCCACAGAGAAATAATATTTGAAGGCAGGATGGTAATCTGGATGAACTGACTGCTCTGAATATGTTTTCAGCTGGACTTTTTCCACTTCAAAAATAGATTCAAACTGCTTTTTACCCCCCGATCAAAGAAAATATAGCTGCCATTGTTAGAGGAAAAGAAAGGATAGGGTAGCTCCACCCAACGTGCATCAGAACCACCTTTCCACTGCGCAGCCAGAGCATCAGAGATGCTTCAGCCACATATCAGAACTAAACTTGTACAAGCATCAAAAATGAAGCAGCACGCTCGTTTTTGCTGCTCTTGCTGCTTTAGTTGTGAATGGGGTGACCGGGCAGGCAGGGGAAAGCATACCATCACTGGGTTGGGTTTGGTCGCTCCGTCCCCGGCCGCCGGGGTTCCCGGTCCGGTCCAGTCATTGGCCCCACTGCCCCAAAAAAGTGTCCTCCTTTTCAGAAACCCAAATCTGGTCACCATAGATGTGAACGTAGCATAACAGTGGCTAGCTTCCAGCCATGGCGTCCTGCACGTGCATTGGGGGGTTGATTCGTTGATGTGTCAGGGTACGCGCACAGGGGGGAGGGACAAGCAGACGACCATGATTGACGTGTCATGGAACCAATGGTGTACAATGAACCGTCTTTTGTGATTGGTTGGGGTGATTCTTTGATTTCTCACTGTAGCGGTGACCATTTATTTTAGTTTCACTTCCAGACCTTCTATTTCACTGCTTGCTAAGCGGCTGTGGGGAGATCTTTAAGCCACATGGTAAAAAATGCGTCAGAAAAGATCTCCTACTGCACCTTTAACCTAACAGTCATGTGTTTGCGCTATGAGAGGAAACTGGAGTACCCAGAGAGGCTTTACAGGCTTGGGATGAATGACACATGCTGCTATGTTTCTTTTCATTCTCTGTATTTTACTAACTTCTCCTCTTTACCCCTTTTCTCAGAGTATCTCTGGATCAAAGTGTCTTCAAACAACAGTCTTCTGAATCTTCATCCTTTGCAACGACATCTTCAAAGCTTCCAGAATCTGCAACGTTGATGTTTGCGGCAAACAGGGCAGATGTTGGCGACTCTGAACAACAAATGCATCCTGATAAAACCCAAAGAGATGCTGACGAGTCTCCAAAGACACTCGAAGAGAAGAGCATGGAAGACACTAGACTGAAACCTAAATCCCAGCTGGGATGTCTGCAGGAAGAGGAGGAAGGAAACAGAGAATTGCTGCTTAAGGTTTCAGAGCGTAATCAGGTTGCTTTTATGAATCTCAAAGCAGAAAATTTGGAAATTCAGCTTCAAGAATCCTCACCAGTGGCAGAAACCTTAAAAACAACCCATGAAAGAAAGCAGCAAGCTAAACTAGAGGAAATGAATCTCTGTTCCAAACAGTTAAAAGATGCTGAAAGTCAGAAATATCTGGAAACGAGAGCAGAAGATTCTGTAGAGGTTAAAACCACAAATAAAGTTGATCTACAGGAGAATTTACCAACTGATCCCACTGATCTTCAGACAATAAATCTGGAAACGCCAACAGCCCCACTCAGATCATCATCCCGGAACCAGAAACCAGATGCTTTGGAAAAACAACAAAAACCAGGAAGTTCATCTCTTTTAAAGAAATCGCAGAAATTTAGAGATACGAAGACAAAAGCAAAGAAAAAAGGTACTTTTAGCTGCAAAAGCAAAGAATGCTTGATAGGATTTTCTACTTGCTGGAAGGTAGAATATGTTGGAGTTTCATGCTTTTTATGTGTTTTTATTGGTAGAATATTTTCAGGAATTTTATTTTTTATTTTTTTGAATTGCACCTTTTAATTAACACCTCTTAAATTGATGGCCAAACACACCCCTGATGAGCATTATTCAGTGTTGATTTAGAGTAGTAGTAAGTTCCCCTTCAGAACGAAAGCCCCTGAAAGGCCTCAGTTTCCAGCTAAGGACCCATCATGAAACCAGGGGAGGTTTAAACCTCTACTGGTGTAATTGCAGTAACTTTTAGTTTAAATGTTAATTTGATTTACTAAAGTGGAGTATTCGGGCCAGGCTAGAGATTTTTCTTTTTTATTTAGAGAATAAAGTTGTAATATTACGAGAATAAAGTTTAAAAAATAACTAGAACGAAGAAGTCATTCCACAACGCATTTCACAAATATAGCTTTTAGCTCCAACCAGCATGTGCCGGCCGACCAGCACCACCAAACAACCTGAGTCCACTTTGACATGCTGCCCAATTTCATTCCTTATTTGCCAAACTGATGCCAAAGCATAACTTCACATGATGCTGGACATTCCTCATTTTATGGAAGACAGTGATTCTTGTAAGAGAATCTCTAGCTTGGCCCTAATACTCCGTTTTAGATTTACACAATTTGATTTTGAGTTTTTATGGGACTATTGGCTTGTTTCTTGGACAGTAGGCTGTCAGGAAAGGGGGCAGAACCTGAGAAGCAAAGCGAGGAGAAAACTGGAGGAAATCCATCCAGCAGAGAAAGATTACAGCGCAGCAGATTTTAGAAAGAAGAGAAACCCTGGATGAGGTCCAACATGGGACCACAGGTCGGACTCAAACCCGGATCGCCCACGTTGAGGACTAAGGATTGAGTACATGGGTTGTGTGCGCTAACCACTGGGCCACCGAAACTTCCCACAATTAGATTAGGTTTTACCGGCGCTTGATTAAGTGGTAATGGTAACGTTTCTTAAAACAGATTAAACAGAATTTGCCTGCCATGTGGAAAAGGGCTTTCAACTAACGCGAACTCATAGCTTACGGTATAATTCTCTCTTTCTTAAAGCTTCCTACTGTCCTTAAATGTAAAGTGACCAAAAATTTTGTGCATCTGTCATTTTGAAAGAAAGTTTTTATAAATTGCAGATGCAGTTGTTCAGCCCTAAAGATTAGTGATGCTATGGAAACCTTTCAACCGCGAAGAAATCAGGAAAATGTTTGTTCAAACATTTTAAAAGCTGTTTAGCAATAAGATGTATGATTATAAATCAAAGAGTTTTTCCACTCATATTAATGAATAAAAACTTTTCAATGTACTATTTTTACATAAACTGTGACCAAAGATTAATTTCGCAAGATGGACATTGTTTTTACTTCTTTTAAGAGAGGCATGTCACATCTCTATTAAAAAAAACCCCCAAAAGTCTTGATTAAAAACTAAAAACTGTTGGATATGATTAATCATGTGATTAACGGTCAGTAAATGTAATAAAGTTTAGACTGTAGTTATAATTTTTTTTTCCCAGTGATGGGTAATAAGTTATGCGTTTAAATAAAATATTTTGTTATCTGCAGTGAAAACTAGAGAGCAGTCTCCAGCTGCTGCCTGCATCCCGATGGTTGAAGAGACGTTTGAGGAACTTCAGGTCGAACACCTGATTGGTACGAAATCTGTTCAAACCTGCAGTTACCTCAGTTTTACTGACCCATGCAGACTTTTACTTTCTACTCTGTTCTCAGGGTGTTTAAGCAGGAAAACAGTCTTGTCACCAAAGGTGAGTTTTCTTTGACTGAACTGTTAATTTTTCTTAAAGAACGGTGTTAGACTACCAACCAAACAAAAATGTTTTCTTTTGTTTGCATGAGAAAAAAGATCAATGAACAATAAGCTCCAGTTTGTTGCATCAGACAGTAAAGATTCCCTCATGTTTGCGTTTCCTCTTTGAGCTGTTCTTTCTACCACCCTACTGGCTCCACATAAAAAAATCACAACTACCTTGTTTTTTTTTAAGACATGTGAGACTTGTGTGATCATCTCTCTCTCCTAATGTGTCAAGCTATTTACACTTGATGCGAAGCTGCTCATGATAACCAAGCTGCCAAAGTATTATGATGGCTGCTACAGAGAAAGTGATGTTGCCGACCTGTTCTGCCCTTTTGGATTCCTCTATAAGGGGAACAACATCTATGTTATTCCTCAAAAGTGCATGGTGAGTACCAGAACATAAACCACAACTTGATGCTTTCAGCTGAACAGCCTCATAGTTCACCAAACGCTTTTGGTGCCTAAACACACATAGACCATTAGAACCACTCGATTAAACATCAATTCCTGCATATTTTTATTAATTAGCAACATTCAATATGAGAAATCATTGCCAGTCAGATCTGAGAAACCTCTGAGTGACGAGGATGATAGCTTTGATCATTTTACCCTTAAATATTGTTCAGGCTTGCAGGTTATAATTAGTGCAAACCAAAAGAAGCAGGAAATGTGTATTAAAGCGTGGATAAACTGCATCACAGCCTAGAGCTAAGGGGAAAGTAGCTGTGGAGTTGGAAGGTTTTGATATTAAGGCATAAAGAAATCAAACTAAAGCTGTGCTGCTTCCATCAACACCTTTGTTTATAGATGATGAATATGGGCCTGTTTTTCCAGTGTAGTCCTGTTTCTCTGACTGGCTGGATGTGCTCTCTTCATCCTCTGACATGGGAGCTGGTTCAGAGCTCGTCTGTCAGGCTGTGTGTTTCCTGGACGGGGCCGCCTTTTACAGCTGTTTTTGTGTCTCTGCTTCTGTCTCCTTGAACCCCAGTGGGCCTCAGCAGATGGCCGCTCACACTGAGCCTGGTTCTGCTGGAGGTTTCTTCCTGTTAAAAAGGAGTTTTTCCTCTCCACTGTCGCTACAAGCATGCTTAGCGTGAAAGATTGCCTTCGAGTCAATGAGTCGATGCAATCAACTGGTTTTCCTTAGATAGAAAACCTTGAATCAATTTGACTGTATGATCTGGTGAACTGTAAAGTGCCTTGAGATGACATGTTGTGAATTGGCGCTATAGAAATAAACTGAATTTAATTAAAGTAGCCTCCAGGTTGAAGGAGCCCCCATGAAGAGTAGAATTTGTAGGAATATTTTATGTAAACCGTCCCTCCATGGAGAACCCTAAAAGCTCCTTGTTGTGAGCACAGTCTGCCTGGGATCCCCTCAGTTTTATTTGTGTTAGAAGTTAAACAGTGATGGCTCAGAGGTGAATATAGCCTGTTTCCCCCTGATGTTCACAGGCCTGCTTCAGCAGGTTGCTCCCAACAACGTGACACCAGAGTGGTCTACATTACATCTAATCTATCTCCTTCAGACACTCTTGCCTTAAAATCCTAGCTTCATCTGTTGTATTATATGCCTGGAGAGAAAAATATGCTGTCGTCATTCTGTTGTCTCCAATCCATTCAATAGATTCCCATTGAATTGGATGTATTACAGGGTTTCCACGGGTCATTAAAAATCATTCAAAGTCATTAATTGGGATTAAAATTCATTAAATGTGACAATCGTGGCATTTAAAATGCTTTATTTTCGTCAGATATGAGATATAAATGGTTCCGCATGTTTGCGTGGAACTTCTTCGGGTTGATCATAAAGCCGTATGTTCGGAAAAGAAGCTTGAGACGGAGAAAAAGCTAGAGAATGGGGAAAATGTAAATTTCAATAAAAGTGGCTGCAAAACGAGGAATTCCGGACATGGCTACAGCCTGTCGACGGTAAAGTTGATGGCATTAAAATAATTTCTAAGAGCATTAAAAGTTCATTAAAAAGCATTAAATTCGAGTTACTCATTCCTGAATAAACCCTGTATTATAAATGAAGAGAAAAGCCCATGCCTTCTCCATGACTGTAGCACAGCTGATCCAGAGATGTCCTCTAATACCACGCTCACTTCCTGTTAACAGATTTAATTAAAAATTTAGTGCCTGGAATAAAGCAATTTAACAGGAAATAACAAAAACATACGGTATTAATATTTTCCACCACACAAAGAAGTTGCTTCCTGTAGTTTGAACTTGATGTGCATCAGTTCTTATCAGCACTGAGACGTTTTTCTTCTATAGAAACAGTTCTGGAAAATGCTTTTTTTGCCTTAATAAATTACATGTTGAGAAACACTAATGCTTGTACATGTTTACTCATAATGTCCCATAACAGATGGAGTTGTTTAAGTTGACATGGAGAAGAAAAATACGTTTTTTCTTTCGTAATAAAAGATGCAAACCAAGAAATCCCATTTTTAATTGATTAATCAGAAATTTTTATATTATTACAAAGCTTTACTTGGACTATCAAGCTCTGTCGCATTAAGATGTATTTGCTGTTTTGATTAAATTGTAGTTTTAACAACTATTTTCTAACCAGACTATGAGCCTGAGCTATAATTAGAACTGGTGAACATGTCAGCAAGTCATTATTGTTAATGTTAAAATACATTATTCCTGGGAAAAGAAGATAAAAAGAGTGAAGTTATTACAAATCAAAGTATCTTAATTTAAGGTTTGGGAAAATTTACTTTTTTGCTTGTTTATTTAAGAATCATTTGGTTCAATGACAAATAATAAATATGATACATATGATATATGGACAGTGATGCCCTTTAGTGTTCAGATAATTTAGGAGTGATGCTACAGTTATAAACATGTTTTTGTTTGCTTTTTTTAGGCGTTTGTCCTGATGCCAGATGTGACAAATGTTAGAAAGATCATCGCCTATTTGGACCAGAACCAGATCGTTTTCAAAGGATCCAGTATCTCAGTCAGAGTTGTGCATGACATGGTTTCAATGAAGCCAGTAAGATTCACACATTATATTATTACTTTGTACCAAATGAGATGGAAATATGACACATGACCGAATTTATTTTGAATTTTATTGAATTTAGTTTGGAAAATCTGATTAATCAAAAATTGCAGATTTATACAGAGCTAAACTATTTCTAACCATTATGTAAATGAAAACATGAATTGGTTAAATTATGGTCCAACTGAAATGAAACAAACCTTAATGTTTTTTCTAAGGTCAGTGTGTCTGAGCTTCTTCCCCATTTTTTTTCTTTTTCTCATCTTTTTATTTTTAGAACCTTTTTCAAATACATTTGAATCTTTTTTTTTGTTTTTCCTTAAAACTGTATAATTGAGAGCAGAAGTTGAAGTAACACCGTTTCCTCTGGATTATTTCAGTTTGGGTTTTATACGTTTCTGATCAAAAAGACCCGATCAGTAAGTATGGCCATATTTCTTCTTCACATCTTTAACACGTTTTTAACATTAATGATGTTAACTGTTTTATTTCAGAGCTCTGTGATTCTAAAGCAATCAATGCAAAATTATATTAGTCTAAATATCTTTACATTTTTGTTTAGTGAACAAATGGAGATAGAAAGCGGATAAAATGAGTTGTTCCTCCACAGGGCCAGAAGACTGACAGAGGAAGGGTAATCTTCATCCACAACATCTGCCAGGGCGAGATCAGAGCTCTGAAGGAAGCTCTGATAAAGATCGGCTCAGTGAAACGATACCTGCCGCTCCTCGAAAAGGTTTTAACCTTCAGCCATCTGTCTGTCGGAGCGAAGGGAGGTTTGCTGAATGTTTCCTGTGTTTCAGGTGTTTGTTGAATTTGAATCCAGGCATGAGGCTGATCTGTTGGGCGTTTGGTACAGCTTCCTGAGGGACTCTCCTCCTTATTACGTCTTCAGGATGATAATACCTGAAAGCAGCAGTGTTTCTCCACGTGAGTCTCTGTTTTAGGGCCCTGTTACACCTTGCTGGTTTATCCAGCGTATGCCTGATGTCCCAGAATCTCCTAAAACGCTGGAATATGCTGAACTTTCCATGTATTTTTTCAATTTTGGGCATATACATAGAATATTCATAACGCATAGCTTACGCATTCTGACGCAGAGGCTCTGCGCGCACCTCTAAAAAATCCTGACTACGGGTTGGACGGTCGCAAACCAGCACAGCACTCAAGCGGAAGTGTGCAGACAAAAAGCAGCTGTGTTTGGTCTTTGGTATGCCTTTCCGGCTGGCTGTGTGGTCGTCCTTCTCGATTCGGTGCCGGGTCGAAACTCCCAAGTCTCATCCCTGGTGTGATTCAAGGGGCGTACACACCACCTAAAGTACGCGTCCTCCTTTGTCTTTTTGCTAACTCCATTAACAGAACCTGTTTCTCTTTGATGTCTAGCAATTCTAGATCCAACTCCGTGACCGTGATATCTTGCAGATGCGCCATTGTTGTTTTGGAAGAGAAACACTCCTGCCGGCACCGCCAAAGAAGTTCTTGAGACCATCCGCGAGTTCTTGGAAAGGGCTCCCCCTTGTGCTTTGGCGGGAAACTGCTGTGTGTCCCTAGAAATTCCAGACCAACGTTGCAGAACCATACTAGCAAAACCGGTTCACGGCCAGACGCAAGCGACATTTGACGTGTGCGGTTGCAGAAGAATAATCTGCCCTTAATGCCCATAAAATGTCACAAGCCAGTGTCTTGAGGGGGGCAGCATTGCGCCTGGTGGCACTCTGTCTGCATAAAAAGATGTCTTTTGTCGCAGTATTACCCTGGCTGCTGTTTACCACCTGCCCAAAAAAATAAGGAATAAATAAAAAAGGTTTGCAGTCGCAGTAGATTCAGCATCAGGAAGTTTGTTGGTCGTGGGTGTGGATGCAAGGAGGATCCATCACACTCACCCCTTTCGCTCACCCTATGAAGCGAATGCAGCCTGAAGGAGAACCAACAGTTTCCCCTTTTATACCAAAACACTGCCAATACGCCATTATACAGTAGCTGTAAGTTAGAAACACGTTCAGCGGTCAACTGGAACACATCACATACGCTGATATGAGTTGGAGATGCACAAGTTACTCATAAGTTTTAGACAAGCTAGACGCCACAACTTGAGTAACTTACACTTAACATATGTCGATGATCAGATAACTTAGCTTTAACTTATGACCCATGTATGGCATACGCTGGCATACGTTAGGAAATTTTGCTCAAATGTTGACGTGTTCCAGCATGTTTCAGTGTGTTTCAACGTGCTCATAACTTATGCAAAAATTACCCATAACTTATAGCGTAGTAAACTAGCCCCGCCTGCCAACGGCCAAAATCCTTTTTGCCAGCGAGAGGTCTAGCCTCGATCAATACTCCATGCCCTAGAACTAGCGGGCCAATCAAAACGCAGTGTTTTGAATTTCTCTATGCAAAGTGGGCGGGGTTTTGAGGACGTGACGACAAAAGCACAACAAGGAAGATGGCAGCAACTATTGAACAGCTCTCATTTGACTCAGCTTTGGAATCAGTTTTGAAAGGATTAGAATTGGGGTTTTTGTTGAAACGTGAGCAGGAAGAGGCTCTACGCCCATTCATTTTTAAGGACAACGTATTCGCCGTTTTACCGACAAGCTTTTTATTTACACTCCCCCACCAGCTTTCTATCGCGCTTACTACGTCACAGTCGGCTGTCCTCATTGTTGTTTGAAAGACAACAGGTTATTCTCATCAACAATCTTCCAATGTTTCATTCATCAGGGCCAGACTAAATTACACATTTAATCTCACATTTAGTCTGGTTTATCAGGCTACATAACTTATCCAACATGCGCTGCGTTTTGTACGTCAGGCATGTGTTGGTCTAAATCATCAAGGTCTAAATCGCCATGGCCTATAGGAAATAAAGGTCCTCAGAGGTTGGGTTTCCTGCATGTGTTGGAGGGTTTTTTTTGCCCAGCTTATGTTTATTGGTCGGTCATTATCAGGTTCTCAGCAGAACTAATGCTGCAGCAGGTTACCAAAGGATCCAGAGTCCCTCTGACTGCCAGTAGTAGACCTGTGTCTGAGCAGCGATTCATGTACGTTTATGTAGCTTTGAAGCACTTTACAAGAAAACAACCTGTAGAAGCCACATCACTTGATTTACTCAGCCAGTCTCGAAAGGTGAATTTAGCATTTTATTTAATGAAGATCCTTATCACAGCCACCACAGTTACCTTAGTCACCGTGGAAACTAAAACCTATACAAATATAATACAAACAATAAAACAAAAGGTACCTCGCTGCATTTACTGGGGAACACTACGTGTCGTTTTCTTGGTGACAAACAAATCTTAAAAGTTCAAGTCAATCATTGGGACAATTATTCTACCAACTGTTACAGGGCCTCATTAGCTACGGCAGCCTGTGAGGTACAAAACAAAAACATTACAAAGTGCAAATACCATTAAAACAAAATAAAAAAAAAACAATGCTAATCAAAAACATCCATAAAAAAATCAACATTCTTAATTTAGAAAATTCACTTTCAATAATTTACTTTAAATACTCGACAAAAATAAATATTTAGGCAATTTATTTTAAATAGCTCACTATCCATTACACCATCTGCATAGTAAGCTATGATATATCCAGTTTTTATTGCAATACATTTTGGTCTGTAGTTCAGCATAAATATTTCAAACAGTAAAACTCAGAAGTTAAAAAAAAAAACTAAACAGATTTTTATCTTTAAATTGCCTCCCCTTTGATAACCACTTTGGTGAGACTGTTGGCGTTCCTTGATCCATGAAGAAGTCACCTGAAACTTTTGCTCAGACCAGCGTTCATTGTAGAGCTTTAACCTCATTAATGGATTAAAAACAGTTTATTTACTTATTACTTTCAGTAAAAAAAAATTTAGATCACTAGATTGTTAGCATAACTAAGTGTTCATTACCATTAGAAACACTTTTTGTCAATTTTTGTACAGCACCAGCGGCTGCAGAGAGAGCTCTGCCAGACCGCCATGCAGCTGTTGATGGCGCCGCCATCCCGACTGCGAAGTGTGGCGTTCCTCAGGGAAGCGCTCCTCCGTTCTGGATCACCATGAGCACCAACCCCTGTGTGTTTCCCACCTTCGCTCCCTGGTTCAATATTCCAGGTAGGAAAATCCCCTCAAAGCAGTTTGGAGCCTTAATGTTACTCAGATTAACAGTTTTCTCTCTTCCTTTCTTAGATTATCTGACAGTCGAAACAATGGAGTCTGTAGAGGTCATTTCTGCTTTGCTCTCTTCACTCAAATGTTTACAAACTTATAAGAATCTAGGAGTAAATGAATGTGGCAGAGTTTAGAGTTTTTAGGCTGAATATTTTGCTTCTGTACCTTGTTGTTGTGCAGAAGGTGGCTATCCAGGCCTCCAGGTTCAGCACCGTCATGCTGACCGGTTTACCTCAGAAAAACTACACCCATCAGGATGTGGCCAAGCTGGTTTGGCATTTCTTCCCCAAACCAAACCTGCACACTTGGTTCTACAATGTGACAGTCTTACCGCTGCAGAGGAGGGTAGAGACCCCACATCCTGGCTATTTTGTTGTTAGACAATCGATTCTGTCCTCACTTTTTTCTCTTTTCTTTCCACTTCAGGCGTTTGTGTTTTTTAGCAGCTGGAGCGCCTGCAGGGGTTTTGTCAAACATCATATCAGAAAGCCAGTTTCTGTCAAAGGCTGCAAGCTCAGCGTTCACCTAGTCTTAGAGGACATGCAGCCCGGATTCACTGAGGTACGAAACAGTTTATCATTAGGGGGAAAGACTGCAACAATGAGTGGCGGGGGGATAAAACCTCCTAATATTAAACTTAATATTAAAGTTCAAATAGAAGACACATAGTTATAGTTTCGAATTTGATAGTATGTACAACATTAAATACATCACAAGTGAAAAAATGTCCAGCATCCCTCAGAATGACCCACTGAGGGATGCCCTGATGTCAGGAAGTAGTAATTTTACATGGCGAGTCAATAATTTATTCACCTTTGTGATGAAATTTTATCCTTTGATGAATATGAAGCAATCAGTCTTAGTGGTTTTGTTTATGCTCGCTGGTTTAATCATTGCTGCTAAATGCAGAACCGCTGGAAGTTCATTATCTTTGAGAACATTGAAGCACAGAACCAGCTTTAATTAGTTTAAACCAGAGTCTAACCTTTATTTTGGGATTCGGCTTGGTTCTGTGGTGGCTGGGTTCGAGCTGTCCAAACACTTTCTGCTGTCCGGGTGGGAAACGTTGCCCTTCGGATGTGGTTTTTACTCAGTTCTGCTCATGGCTCCGGGCCAGTGGGGTTCCAGCTGTGAGTCTCCGCCTGCAGTAACTGGCTGTTATCCGTCGCGGCTCTTGTTGTTCTGGAGCCTGGGCCGTAATGATATGGAAATCCATCTGGAGCTACAGCTATATAACACTGTTCAATTAGCTAGGGTTTGTTTTTTTGATGAAATAAAATAAAGAATGCTTTAAATAAGCTTTATAGCCATCAGGCACTTTATTAAAGCTATAAAACAAGCCGTTGCAACTGTGGTATATTTAATCCAACTGATGCTGTGAGACGATGTTTGACTACACTGACGCCACAGCTGGGGATCTCTAGAGGCGTCCAGCATACTGTGAAATTCTCTCGATTTCTATTACTTGGAGCATTTTTAGCGCGATTTAGACCAGCCACATAGAGAAAATAAAGAATCATCTGACATTTGAATTGAGAAAACTTCCTGGAGAGGTGGCGAAACGTCTTCAAATCTTGGAAACCAAGTCCAGTGGCTATTTTTTGAACTTTTACGGAATAAAGGATCATCTACCATCACACATGATAAAACTGCTCTAGACGCACTCCTTTCCATTTGAGCTTTAAACTTTGGGTCATTTTATCCACCATGGTCCTAACACACCCTCATATCCTCCAGTGAGGAGAACATTTCTGCAAAGACTGAGAATATCTTTCCAAAAATTAAATGATCATAAATGGAAAATGTAATTAGATCAAGATCCATTAATCTCCCAGCCCCAATATCTCACATTATAATTTTATTCAACATTGATGGGATATTTTAGACATTGATATATACTTAAGTCTATGTCAGTGTCTGAGTTTTATTTTTGTTTTTTTAAATCAAATATTTCTTTAAAGGTTATATTAGAGGAGTTGTAAAAACTTGGCTAAATAATTGTCACAAGTTTGCAAAGGCGCTTCTTTTGCTTTTTTGTTTATATCTGCAGAGAAATAATTTTGACTAAAATTTAAGAATATGTATGTGTTGTCTAAAAGCATTTATTACACAGCTAAAGAGCAAAAGTAACACTTTGGAGCTGAAGGATCAAATGGCAAGAGTAAATAATATCAAATGAGCAGAAGAGCTATGGTCCGCTTACAGGTGGCTCCTCCTACTGCAGCCCTGATCATTTTCCATTAAAAACCCGGCAACAGCAACCATTGGAAGGATTTCTAACACCTCTCTGCTCTGCTTGCAGGAGACGATGTACAGAGCTCTGATGAAGTGGAGCAACGCTGTGAGTCCTTCCTCCCTCAGACTGCTGAGTGGAAGCAGCAGCTAAAGGTGACCTTCAGGTGTTTGTTCCTTCAGCACGTCTCAGATGCGGCGTCTCTGGAGGAGCGGCTGCTGTGCGTGGAGACCTCCCAACCATCCCCACACCTCGCCATGCTGGTCATGAAGGAAGTAGCTTCTGTTGCTGCTTTTGTGAACTTCCTGCCGCTCGCTAACCGGGTAACGGCGAAACACCAGCATCACAACTCGTCTCATTTTTGACAGATTTCTGGTCCCACATTTAGTTTGATGATGATGTTGGACTAGATGGGTTAGTGTGACACTGCTCTCCTCCTCCCTTGGTGGGGGCGGATTTCCTGGGTTGGCCCTTCCTGGGCGCCTTTGCTCTGGGTGTCTACGGCTTTTGATCCTCTGGCTCTCACCTCGGTTCTCTGGAGGGGCGGGTCTTTGGCTCTTCACAACCACTACTGAGCATTTATCCTTTGGATAAACTTTACATGCACAAGAGCACTCTCACAAACAACTACAGGTGCTTGGTTCCAGGTACTTAGAGATTTACTTCCACACAGAAAGCCCATGTTATCTTCAGCTTCCACAGTATACATGTCAGATTAAATAATACTACTAGGTGCTACTTTAGTATATCTTATACTGAATCCGTTGGTTGTGTTGTTCTTTTTTTTAGATCTCTTTGCAGGTGATGAAGCAGACTGAAGGTGTTTTATCATTGTCTCCCTTTTATCTCTTCTTTTTATCATCTTTTCTCCTTTTTCCTATTGTTCCTTTCCTGTTCTAATTACATTAGTGTCCATGTAATCTGTAATACTCCCTGCATGACTTATAGTAGAGGAAAAAAATAAATAAATGATGTTGGATATCTGACTCGTATGCCGTGAGCAAAGTATAAAGTTGATGATTTTCTGTTTTAGTTTCATTCTTGATTTTATTTCCTCCACCTGTTTCCCGTCAGATTGTGGTGGAGATGGCTGAACCTAGTGGCGTAACAGAAGCTGTTCATAAAGTTTCTCTGGGCGCTTCATCAACGCATCAGATCTGGTATGAGAGGATTTAAGTGAACTTGATACGAACCCAGATGGGTCTTGGTGTTGATGACTTTTGTTTATTTCTTCTCAAACAGGAGCCAAGTGAAACGTATTGAACCGTAAGTATCTTATATTAAAGCCAGTCAGTCTATAGATAATTCCTACTCTGCTCTGCAGGGTGACTCACGTTCTGGCCAATAATAGGAGATGCTTGGGTGTTCTTTTTCACATCCTTTGAAATGTTATTTTTTTCTGTAGTTCAGATCGATTAAAAATATTTGTAGTTGGAAAAAAGGCTGATTTCCTCTAAACATTTAGTGCATCACTTCCCACAGCAGCTTAAAACAGCTCAACTCACCAGTGGGCTAAGATTGACATTTTTATTTGATTTTTATTTTAAAAAATGACATTTTATAGTTTTACTCATACAGGGTATTTAAGCATTTATAGAGATTTCAAAATGGAAATGTCACAAAAAAATTAGAAGTTAAAAGAAAATAAAATGTTTTATGTATGAAATTAAGGTGAATGTTGACCTGGTCTAGAAAATCTAACACTAGTTTAAAATCTGCTGTTTAATTAGGGAAACAGCTTTTAGGAGGGAGAAACCAAAATAAAACGAATAAATAAATCATTGTTTATTTTAGTATTGAACATCCTCTGCAGAGGAAAAAACATTTAAACCTGTTTCTGCTCTTTAAGTCTGAGGAGTCTAAAGCAGCGTCTGCAGGACTCCACTGACACTGAAATAAGCCTTGAGGCGAACACAAACATGGCTGCTGCTCCCTTCTCTGTAAAACCTGCAGCTGGATGGATGACTTTCTTGCCCCAGGAAGGAGGAAGTAGAACCTCACAAGGTTCAGTCTCTGCTAAACGAAGATGTTCTTCAGCCTCCGCTGCCAAGACTCTTCTGTTGGACAGAGAAGATGGTAAACCAGAGTCCATCACTGTAAGCAGCTCAGGAACCAAACAAAAAACAGAATCACAGAAGCGCTGCTCTGCGAAGAAGAGAAAGCAGGAGTTACGCAACCAGAGCCTGAAGACTAATGTTGGAGCTGCAGCAGTAAGATATGAGGGAGGTCAGTCTGTAGAGGAAGAAATCTATAGAACTGAACCAGTGCAAGAAGATGAAGGATCCCTGACACCTATGGCTGAGAACGACCCGATCAACCATCATGGAGGTCCTCTGGTATCTGAGGGGATTGGGAATCTAGCTGGTGATCCATCAGTGACGGAGACTGAGGTGCAGAAACTAGAGACTTCCTCTAACCTGCTGACTGAGGCTGGGGAGGAACCTTCAAGAGGAGTTTACAAAGTGATGGATTCAGGGGAGGATCAGACTCCTACTGACAGAGAGTCTGAAACGAATGAAGAAAAACCGACAGGAGACGATGGACCAACCAGAAGCTACACATCTGGAAGGGAAGGGATTGAAAGAAACACAGAGACGGATGAAGAGATGGAGGCGGATGAACATGGATCTACCAGAGGAAGAACGACTGAGGGAGATGTTTGGAACCAAGAAAAGAAACCATCTGGTGGAGACGAGGAGCAGCAAAGGGAGGAGAAAACTCCTCTGGAGGAAATCCATCCAGCAGAGAAAGGTGACAGCGCAACAGATGTTAGAATAAAGAGAAACCTGCAGGAGCTCCGTTCCATGGATGAGAGCGAAGGATGTGAAGAGCAAGAAAAAACCCTACAGAAAGAGGTGTGGTTCACATCTAAACTCATAAGTCATACGGAGCTAAAAGTCTGGTTTACTTCTAACCGCCTCATTCTCCTGTTAGAGTCCAAGATCTGCAGCAGGAAGAGGGAGACGCTCAGGTCTGTATCTGTTTGAATGTGATGATAAATTGTTTTCGTATAAATCGGAGGTGTGCCATGAATTTGGCTCCATTTGCTCGACTGCTGTGAAGGAAATCCGGTTAAACCAGAAGGCATGGTTTCCATTCACAAATAAATCACTAAATAAAGTCCTCAAAGTTGTAGGGAAGTCATATTTAAACGTCAAATCATTCTGACTTAAACATGTATTCTGTATCAGACCATATTGTCCCAAAAGTTAGAAAATTTCTATTTAGGAAAAAAAAAAAATCCTGTCTTAAAATCTGTTTTTGTTTCGTTATTTTATGCAGGCCAGTTAGTTATACGTCAGCTTGTACACCTAAATTCAGCCAACCCTATATCAATGGCATCTGTCAATCAATTTTTTTTCGGTCATAGCATCTTGATTCATATGTCGCAGCTAATATACACAATGTTTGAAATGAGAAATAAGAATAATTTATTTCACCATTGAGTTCCGTCCCAGTGTTCACAGGGATGGACGTCTGTGTCTTCTTCAGCAGGCGTAGAGCTAACAGAACTGGCAGCGTTGTGAGGCAAGAGCTCAAACATGTACGGCTGTAAGCCTTCTACACCAAACCAAGCTTCTGGCGTCCTCTTCCACAACATCTTTGTCCCCGCTTTCCTCCTCTAAATAGAAATTATGACGGAGGAGACTCATCCACGACCTCCGACACAAAACTCTCCTCCTCTTGCATGTTTCCTCTGTCCGTAGCGTTCCTTGACAGTGTCATTTCTAAGTGCTATTGTTCCCAATGGAATTTCCTATTGGGAATCTACTAGCACTAAGTTGCTAACTGGTTAGCAAGATGCTTCCAGCAAACCGACCGCAACCAAACAAACTTGCGAACCTTCCGCCACAAAAATCCCGCCCCCTTGATAAACGACCAAACACATTCTCTTTATTCACTCGTGTAAAGTCGGGCACCACTCGGGAGAATTCCGAACTGCAACGGTTGGAAGAGCCACTTCCCTACGACTTTAATTATTAGAGAGACATTGAATGTGGCAACTGAACTGAGTGATTTCCATGTTAGCTCTATGTAGAGGCGCCTTCAGGAGAGACTAAACTGTCAGCGATCTGAAGATGTTGCTCAGAGTGAAGCTGCTGTACAGCAAGATGGCAGATCAACATTTCAGACAAGTTAGAAAGGCTGTAAATCATCCTCAATTAACCACTCAGGGGCAGGATGTGCTTGTTCTAAGTAGCACACAGGGGAGACCAAACTTTTTTTGGGGATTAGATTCACAGTTGTGTGTGTAATACGGTAAATGGCCTGTATTTATAAATCAAAATTTCAAGCCAAGAGCGTTATTAGAGGACAGGGCCTTATTACCTTTGTTACAATCAAATAACATTGATATTTTGATATCCCAAATATATTGACAAAAAATTACAAGTGTTTCTATAAGAATAAAAAACACTGAGTGAAAGAAACAAAGGTTTTTGTTTCAGCATTATCTTAGAGCTTTAAAGCTTTCTTACTTTTTTTTACGTTTTCATATAGCTTTTACTTGTTTTGCTTCTTAAATTAACTATTTTTTAGCTTAATTTAGTATAGGTAATATATCATTCAAGGGGTCATCCAATTGATCAAATACCAAAATAACATGTACAGCCATTTAGCAGTATCTTTGCTGAATGGCTGGATATAAATCTCCATTTTTAAAGTGATCAAAAAAACGGTAACTTGTCCTATGAAGAGTTAAGTAAAAAAAAAACTTCAACCAAAGCTCTTTACTCTACAGTCACTCACTCACTGATGGTGGTGAGCTACATTTTAGCCACAGCTACACTGGGGCTAACTGACAGAAGCGAGGCTGCCGTACACAGGCGCCACCGGACCCTCTGACCACCATCAGTTGGCAATGCAGATAAAATGTCTTACCCATGGAAACGACACTGAAAGGTTTAAACTGAAAACCCTCTGGTTCAGAATTAGAAAATACTTTAATAATCCCATAGGGAAATTACTTTTGTTACACGCTCTAGTTACAGTTTTTTATGTATATATATACAAGCTTGGTTGCAGGACAAACTCCTTCATCTGACGCCAAACACTACTGTCGCCGTAGAGTCTGTAATCGACACGTCATGTAGACGATCCAACTTAGAATGAATCGTCAGATTCCAGTCTGAAGATGGAGACATTTGTAATATGCTGGGACTAATGCCTGCTGACATATGGCTCAGGGGGCTGAACATTGGTTTGCCACTGAGGTGGTTGATGCACAGACATGAAAATATGAACCCTCAGAAAAAAAAAGACTTGATCACACGTTTGCTAGTTTCCATGGACTGTATTCTTTATAATCCAGACTACTTCCTTGTTTTAATATATCTGTGTTCAGGTCAAATGCTTTCATGTTGTTCACCCTGATGATCTGATTCCCCTCAGTCAGCAGTGAACCAAGCAGAGGGCTGGATGGACTGAAGACGTTTCCCCTCCAGTCGTCCTCGGTCTCCCTTAGCTTTAAGCTGTTCCCTTCCAGCTGCAGACCTCTCCTCGGTGAGACATGCTCACTGAAAGCTGTGATCTTAGACGAACAACAGGTTCTGTTTTTTAAGTCTCCGTGTCCGATCAGGTGAGGAGTTTGTGGAGCCTCTATTGGGTCGATTCTGCTCCCTTTGCTCCGTTTTCTACCTGGACGGGACCACAGCTGATGACTCCCACTGCAGCAGCCGCGCTCACTACGACCGCCTGAAGGTACGATCGAAACACAGCCAGGGTTTAACTCACCAGCTCAGCCTCAGCTCCTCTTCATCTGTCCTTCAGAATTATTACCAGAAGCTGTCAACGACTAAATCCATCGACCTGATTTACCAGACATCTGCATCTGACTGATCTGATCGTCTTTGAGGTAATCCTCAATCAAGTGTCCAACCGCAGCATCGCACTGTGGGAGATGTGTGCTACTGTTGTAAAGCTTATTTTTATCTTCTCCTCCTGGATGCACAGTTTGCTTTCTTTTCCCTTTCTGCTGCCAGAGATGTTGCTGTATAATAGTGGACATTGTGGCGCTGGATGGAAGTTAATGTATACTTTCTAATTCAATGTTCTTCATTTGCTGCACAGATGGAAATGAGAAACGTGTTCCTTTCCGGATCAGGTTAAAGATTCAGAGCCGTTCAGCCTTCAAAATGTTATTTATCTTTTGGAAGATCGAGGCAGACTGATTAGATTCTCCCTGTTGCTTAGGTTTTTTATTTTTAGGGTTTTTCCACAGAAATCATTTTTGTTTTTCCAGCCTCACTGGGTGGAAGGAAAAAAAAAACTTTAAAGTGGAGGAGCGTTATTAGGGCCCCATATGTTGACTTACTGTGGAAGTAATATGGTTGATTTGTCCCTAAGAAATACTCTACGAAATTTTTCCAAAGTTTGGAAAAAACTTTTTTTTTCCCCCCAATATTTCAGTTGTTGAAAATGATAAATTGTTTTGAAAGTGTTGATTTATGTAACTGTAATCATCAGCTGCTACCTGATTGTACAATTGCTTTCTTTTGTTTGTATTGCACTTAAATACCATTAAATGTTAAATGTTGCATGAAAGTAGTTGTCTTCTGAACCGATTGCAGCCCTTAAACACGCTGGAAGGCGATGCTGCCGCGCTCAGATGGTCTCAGTGCCCTGGCATGACGGGCTGCTGGTTCCAGCTGGACCAAAATAATTTCAAAGTATTGTCAATAACTTCAAAGATCGTTGTGTTATCCGGGTCGCCGTGGCAGGCCGGGTACTCCCAGATTTTCCTCTTTACAGACGCCTCCTCCATCTCCGCCTGAGGCTGTCCCAGACCAGCAGAGAGACGAAGGCTACGTTCACACTGCAGCCTGAAGTGACCCAAATCCAATTTTTTTTGGACCACATGCAACCTGGAT
>NW_015151006.1:152256-153188 GCF_000732505.1 Cyprinodon variegatus | reverse complement strand
TGTCCTGGACCATGTGATAAAGCCCAACTGAAGATATGGAATTGTTTCCACATTCACTACCATGAAGTCGCAGATAACATTCCGATGGTATGTGCGAGTTCAAATGTTTCAGAAGACATTCGAGTCGGACCTAAAACGGCTCTACGAATCATGTAGCAGTATTATGGATTAAGGGGGACGTAGAGAGCTGACAAAAGCTGCTGAGCTAAAATCAACATGGTAGCACAGGACGACGTACGTTAGTGATGGTTAATGAGGCATCTTGAAGCGTTTCCACACATTGCCAAACTGTATTGATACTGTGTCTCAGAATACTGACACCTGCTGGACCTTTAAAGACACTACAGGCAGCTTATTTGACAGAAACTGAATTTGATGACCTAGCACAATGATATAATTTAAGTTATATTGTATTATTTCATATCTATGTTTAAATTTAAAATATCTTTTGGTCTTTTGATGCAGCCAATCAATAATATAAACATAACGTGACAATTTAGGGGAAAATGTAAATGAGGACACTTGTGTACTAGGATTTTAAAGTATATTTTTGAAACGATAAATACAGTAAACTGTAAACTAAGTCAATTTGAAATTAACTTTCAGATAAGTTGAGTGATAAAGGAGACAAGGAAATTATAAATAAAAACAATGCTGAAATATTCCTATCCCTTTTAGGCTGCTCCAAAATTCTTGATAAGTTTAACAATAAACTGCAAAAGTAGAGACATTTTTAAACACAGTTTAGTGAGTCAGTCCTGTATTGGTCACATGACTTTCCTGAAACGACACACGCACCAATAGTGTTATGCGCTATGGGCTCCACACATCACTAACATTGGTGTTGCTGCTGCTGAGGAACAGCAGAGAAAAGCAGGCAGGAAATCCAGACTGAATCCCTGAATCTTGGTTCTGTGAAAAAGGCCTCAGGA
>NW_015151006.1:142457-148336 GCF_000732505.1 Cyprinodon variegatus | reverse complement strand
GCACGTGCTGTCTGCAGCGCGTCTAGAGCAGCAGTGATGATGCAGAGCGCTATGATCACTCCTCTGAAACAGTTTAACACCTTAATTAAAATGCAGAAAAACATGATCGCTTTTATTATCCTGATGCCTGCAGTTTGGTTTATGTACATGAAAAACTGGCTAGTTTCCAGCCATGGCGTACTGCACGAGCATTGGGGGGTCAATTCGTTCATGTCGTACACAAATCGTGTAGAACTCTTGTGATTGGTTGAGGTTATTCATTGATCTCTCACTGTTGCAGGGAACATTTTAGTTTCACTTCCAGTTCTATTTCACTGCTTGCTAAGCAGCTGTAGGGAGATCTTTAAACCACATGGTGAAAACTGCACCTTTAAGTTTTCAGCATTTTTGTATTTTATTCCTCGTATGAACTCTGGGAAAGTAGCAGCAGTGCTAATCTGTAGCTGATGGGGATTAAAATGAATAAAAGTTGAACTAAAAAAGCTGCCATATTGAGGGGATGGATCATGGTCAGGGCAATAGCTTGATTTAATTTGCCCAACAATTTATTTTTCTTTTATTGATGAATAAATAGCAAAAATTAAAATAACTGAAGCTGTAGGTCTAAACTGTGAAGCCGTTCAGTCGGTACCAAAGTGTTCCATTAAAACTTTCCATCAAATAACACTTCTATTATTCAAACCTCTCAGATATAAAACAGATAATTCAAGATGCAATAAAATGCTGGTAGTTTTCAAGGAAGCATCACAAAACAAGCAAGAACATTTACAGATAGAAACTTTTTATGAATGAAACCAAGAAGAAACAAATATATTGAAATTGACGAGTTTAATCAGCGGATCTGTTTCCTTAATCTCTCTAAGCAGTGTTTTTCATCCAGGGACGTCTTTAACCAAGTACTTTAAATCATGTTTTTTATCCAGTTCATTCAGAAACCCAATCATGGGAGTTTTCTTCACAGGATCTGGTAGAGTTCTGCTGAAGCTCCTGGTAATATTTCTGAAGACAGAAGAGAAGGAAGAGTCAACGAGAGACAATCAGAGACACTGATGATTCCTGGTTCCTGTTTGTTTACCTGCAGATTGTTGTAGTGTGCCTCACTGCAGCAGTGCAGGTCTTTATCCTCGTTCTCATTCAGGTAGAAAACAGAGCACAGTTGACAGAAACGTGCCAGTTTCTGCACAGTGAACTCCTGACCTGTAGAGAAAACCAAACAAGCTGCTAAACTCCTCATGTACAAAAAAGCATGTTCAATGCAGAAATAGAAGTGATCCATTCTCTCAAGGTGATTTAGATAAAAAGTTTCACTCTCCTATATCCTTCTGCACCTGTTGAAGTTTCTTAAAACAAAGATCGACACAGACGGACGTAGATGATGAAGTTGGACAGCAGGAAAAAAAAAGAAACCAAGTAGGACATGAAAAGAGAAATGATGAAAGCTATAGTGGAGGATTTTTGTGAAGATACACATGCACACCACTGTACCCACTCATAAGAGGGAACGCCTATAAAACACATGTGAGAGCATGCAAAATAGGTGTTTTTTTATCTATATATAGATATATATATCTATAGATAGATATATACACACATACATACACTAAATGTGGCAGCCAAGAAAGAACATCAGAAAGCTTGACTGAGCTAGATCCACCCTGAGGGGAACAGACCAGCACTGCTAGCCAAGCAACTGTGTACCTCATTAAGCTACTAGTTGAGTTTATTCAGAAATAAAAACAAATGGTGTTTACATACTGTGGCTGAAAGGATTAGGCTGAAGCAAAAGCTTATGAATGTATGCCTTACAAAACATGAAGCTACACTTCATTTAACAATTTAGAAATAATACAAGAAAAAATCTAAGCTTTTTTTTTTTTTAAAACAATGACAGGATGTAGAGGACTTAAACTTTGAGCAGTTCTCCACATTCTAACATTAGCAACATGAATACATCTAATATTGATTTACTTTATGTAAGGTAAATTTACATTCATCTCTTACTCTCTGGAATAGAATAGAATAAGTGTTTTATTTTTATTTTTTATTAAATTCCATTATTCCATTAGATACAAGATCTTTAGATTACCTTTGAATTTATAAATGGTGGATTGGTGACTAAATCCTGCCCTATTTATAATATGTATGGCACTTTAATGTTGCAACACATCATAAAATATGCTGTTCACCATAGTGCTGCACAGTATGTTAAATAAGGATCTAGCAGACAGTAATACTTTAAACACAAAACTTTACAATCTAGTATATTGTATGATTTATGTAAAATTGCTATTGACTGAAAATGTTCCTTTTAAATATTCTATATGCTGTTTTCAGTACATTTATGAAATACTGTTCGGTTATACTAGGATTATTATTTTTCTTTGCTAAAGACCGTCTATAAACAACCATCATTTAAAAGAGAAACCACAAAATAACAAGTACCTGTGACTGGAGTGATGTAAGGTTCTAACAGAGCAAAAGGTTTCTTTTTCTGGTTTAATCAAAAGAACATGAACTAAACAGACTGGAACAAAAAAAAAAAATAGTATCAAATGTTTTCTCACCAAGAGGACGATCGGGGTCAAATGGAGGCAGCCTGAAGTTATCAGCAACAGTTGGAGAGACAGATCTAGATCTCTTTGCTTCAGGTCCGGCCGGCTCCCTTCTCTGTTTGCTCTCTGCTGCAGAACAAAGAAATAAATCATTTTAAGTCCTTTAATCAGCAGCTTTATTTCTGTTCTGTTTCAGGCTGGATAAATGGTCCTCCTAACTNGCATCACAAAACAAGCAAGAACATTTACAGATAGAAACTTTTTATGAATGAAACCAAGAAGAAACAAATATATTGAAATTGACGAGTTTAATCAGCGGATCTGTTTCCTTAATCTCTCTAAGCAGTGTTTTTCATCCAGGGACGTCTTTAACCAAGTACTTTAAATCATGTTTTTTATCCAGTTCATTCAGAAACCCAATCATGGGAGTTTTCTTCACAGGATCTGGTAGAGTTCTGCTGAAGCTCCTGGTAATATTTCTGAAGACAGAAGAGAAGGAAGAGTCAACGAGAGACAATCAGAGACACTGATGATTCCTGGTTCCTGTTTGTTTACCTGCAGATTGTTGTAGTGTGCCTCACTGCAGCAGTGCAGGTCTTTATCCTCGTTCTCATTCAGGTAGAAAACAGAGCACAGTTGACAGAAACGTGCCAGTTTCTGCACAGTGAACTCCTGACCTGTAGAGAAAACCAAACAAGCTGCTAAACTCCTCATGTACAAAAAAGCATGTTCAATGCAGAAATAGAAGTGATCCATTCTCTCAAGGTGATTTAGATAAAAAGTTTCACTCTCCTATATCCTTCTGCACCTGTTGAAGTTTCTTAAAACAAAGATCGACACAGACGGACGTAGATGATGAAGTTGGACAGCAGGAAAAAAAAAGAAACCAAGTAGGACATGAAAAGAGAAATGATGAAAGCTATAGTGGAGGATTTTTGTGAAGATACACATGCACACCACTGTACCCACTCATAAGAGGGAACGCCTATAAAACACATGTGAGAGCATGCAAAATAGGTGTTTTTTTATCTATATATAGATATATATATCTATAGATAGATATATACACACATACATACACTAAATGTGGCAGCCAAGAAAGAACATCAGAAAGCTTGACTGAGCTAGATCCACCCTGAGGGGAACAGACCAGCACTGCTAGCCAAGCAACTGTGTACCTCATTAAGCTACTAGTTGAGTTTATTCAGAAATAAAAACAAATGGTGTTTACATACTGTGGCTGAAAGGATTAGGCTGAAGCAAAAGCTTATGAATGTATGCCTTACAAAACATGAAGCTACACTTCATTTAACAATTTAGAAATAATACAAGAAAAAATCTAAGCTTTTTTTTTTTTTAAAACAATGACAGGATGTAGAGGACTTAAACTTTGAGCAGTTCTCCACATTCTAACATTAGCAACATGAATACATCTAATATTGATTTACTTTATGTAAGGTAAATTTACATTCATCTCTTACTCTCTGGAATAGAATAGAATAAGTGTTTTATTTTTATTTTTTATTAAATTCCATTATTCCATTAGATACAAGATCTTTAGATTACCTTTGAATTTATAAATGGTGGATTGGTGACTAAATCCTGCCCTATTTATAATATGTATGGCACTTTAATGTTGCAACACATCATAAAATATGCTGTTCACCATAGTGCTGCACAGTATGTTAAATAAGGATCTAGCAGACAGTAATACTTTAAACACAAAACTTTACAATCTAGTATATTGTATGATTTATGTAAAATTGCTATTGACTGAAAATGTTCCTTTTAAATATTCTATATGCTGTTTTCAGTACATTTATGAAATACTGTTCGGTTATACTAGGATTATTATTTTTCTTTGCTAAAGACCGTCTATAAACAACCATCATTTAAAAGAGAAACCACAAAATAACAAGTACCTGTGACTGGAGTGATGTAAGGTTCTAACAGAGCAAAAGGTTTCTTTTTCTGGTTTAATCAAAAGAACATGAACTAAACAGACTGGAACAAAAAAAAAAAATAGTATCAAATGTTTTCTCACCAAGAGGACGATCGGGGTCAAATGGAGGCAGCCTGAAGTTATCAGCAACAGTTGGAGAGACAGATCTAGATCTCTTTGCTTCAGGTCCGGCCGGCTCCCTTCTCTGTTTGCTCTCTGCTGCAGAACAAAGAAATAAATCATTTTAAGTCCTTTAATCAGCAGCTTTATTTCTGTTCTGTTTCAGGCTGGATAAATGGTCCTCCTAACTGTCAATCATTCTGGTGATATGTTTACCGGTGGCGAGTCTGACATACCCGGAAAAATTGCAAATCTTTGGAAAGTAAGCTTGTGTGAGCGATGCAGACGGCAACTTTTAAACAGACCTTGCACGAGGAGGAATGGCTCGTGCAAGCTCTCGCACGTGATTAATAGACGTTCCCTCTCGGGAGTGGGTACAGGGTTATGCATGTGCATTTCTTTTTAATTGGAGAGAGCGGGTCTTTCCAAAAATGTGCGAAAATCCTCCACTATACCTTTAAACTAGATGGTACTCTGGCAGTCTGAACTGATCAAAACGGAAAAACATTTAATTAAAACAATATGCTGGTTTGAATGATTCATTCATTTCAGCTAAAATATGTCTGCTGTGACGTTTTTAAATGAAATAAAAATATGAAAGTTACTGGTTGTATTTATCAGCAGATCTGTTTCAGTTATATCTGAAAAATCAGGAAATCTTTATTAAAAGACATTCAGTGGAGGAGAGAGGAGAACGTCACTGAGTTATGGCTTAAAAATATCAGGGCTCTGTTTCACTGATCCTGCAGCTTCGAGTGTCTGAGTGATATTAACTCGATCTGCATTAATCATCCAGGCTTTTGTTACTTATTTTAATCCAAATTTATCAATAACATCAGATATGAACAACATTTCTTATTCACCAAAGAGTTAAACTTAAAAAGAAAAGCAGTGTTTCTATGAGCTCTGGAGTATCTGAGAATTTAAAAGCAGGTCGATTTATTCCAATGTTAACTTTTTAAATCATACTGAACCAATTTTCCGACGTCGATATGAGATCAGCAGTGGTATAATCCCCCCTTTAGGCAGCATGTTTTACCTTTAATCTCAGCGCCTTCAGATCCTTCTCTCTCCTCCTTCAAACCTTCCTCCTGTTTCTCTTCATCAGGATCCTCAAACTGGAGCTGCTGTTCAGCACAGACCAAAGAACCGTCTGTTCCGTCGTGAACATCGTTTGAAGAGTCTTTTTCAGCTTCTTCAGGGCCAACATCTTCTGAACCTTTAGGATCAAAAAGCTTTAGTGTTTTAAACATCATCTAATATCA
>NW_015151006.1:137156-138252 GCF_000732505.1 Cyprinodon variegatus | reverse complement strand
TTCTCTCCATCAGGATCCTCAAACTGGAGCTGCTGTTCAGCACAGACCAAAGAACCGTCTGTTTCCTCCACAGTCTGCTGGGTCTCTGTCTGGACGGCGCCTGAAGAGGCAGACGAGTCTTTATCCAAAGCAGAGGAAGAATCCAGGGAAGCAGAGAAAGACTCCTTTTCTTCTTCTTCTTCTTCTTCTCTCTCTGGATCAGCCTCAGCTCTTTGACCTCCGGTAGATTTTTTCACTGCCAAAGAGGAAAACCTCAGTGATCTTTGGATTTGAACCCTAACCTCAGTGTGTCTTTATCCAAAGCGGAGGAAGAACCAGAGAAGAGTTTAGTAGTAGCAGTGCTTTACATTTACAAGGAATTAATTTGCTTTGACTATAAAGTGGGACAATAAAACACTCTGGATCCAATAGATAAAGTGAGTAAATCATTATTATGCATTATTCACTGATAAAACTCCCAAAGAAACACAAAATAAGTATAAACATTCAATAACTGTTGAATCAAAATATAATTTAAAAAAAATAACCAAATCACAGAAAATAATTAAAATACTATTATTAAAAAATCCCAATATTAGCAATTAGCAATATTTTAATTTATTATTTTTAATGTGAAATTCACTTCTTTTAAACTCTGGCTTCTTACTGCCAATATAACACTAATAATGGGTAAATAATTACATTTTAGAGGCGATAGCTTATTTTACAGCAATGTTATTTATTGTAGTTAATTTGATCTCGGTAACCATGACGGCAAGGGCCAGACACACCTGGATGAATTATTCTGTCCATTAATGAAAGGCAGGAAACAAAGGAGCAGCTGAAGGTCAGGAAGTAGAGGAGCTGGGTATCTAGCCAAAGCTGTTTCTTTAAATGGTGTTAGAGCCTCTTAGACTTAGAACAGCAGTGCTGCCATAAAAACCATAACCAGTGAATGTGCGTCCAACTTATACCTTTATGTAAAATAATTTCTCTCCACCACAGAGGTGCTCAGAGTTTTTCCCTCCCTTCTAAACCAAAGCAGCTCTTTTCTCACTGTTGCACGTCCATTAAGGGCGAGCAGAGCCTTACCGTACCCACATCTCTGACTGCTTTT
>NW_015151006.1:133956-134635 GCF_000732505.1 Cyprinodon variegatus | reverse complement strand
CAGAACTTTCTGTTTCCATGTTCTCACCGTCGTGAACATCTTTTGAAGAGTCTTTTTCAGCTTCTTCTGGCCCAACGTCTTCTGAACCTGTAGGATCAAAAAGTTTTAGTGTTTTACACATAATCTAAAAATAAACCTTTTTTCAGGTTTTATCTGAACCACATAATTGTAGTTACGCAGCACATTGATACTATTACTGCAGAAAATGAATGAAGTTTACAAACTTTCTTCTAAGGCAGCATGTTTTACCTTTAATTTCAGATCCTTCTCTTTCCTGCTTCAAACTTTCCTCCTGTTTCTTTCCATCAGGATCCTCAAACTGGAGCTGCTGTTCAGCACAGACCAAAGAACCGTCTGTTTCCTCCACAGTCCGCTGGGTCTCTGTCTGGACGGCGCCTGAAGAGGCAGACGAGTCTTTATCCAAAGCAGAGGAAGAATCCAGGGAAGCAGAGCCATTTTGATATGTATTAGTTTTACTGAGTATGTATTCCTGATATCTGATAAAAATAGTTTTTCTGGTCAAAATGACAATTTCAAACAAAATTACGTTTTTTACACCTAGAATAAACATTCTGGACGTCTAGAAATTAATTTCAGATCTACATATCCCTGTTGTTACTGGTCTTCATTTGTATTATTTTTACTATGATTTTTTTCCCCCTAGATATAATAAATACAT
>NW_015151006.1:128026-131993 GCF_000732505.1 Cyprinodon variegatus | reverse complement strand
AACAAGATTCTCCTTCGCCATCTTCCTCTCCATCCTCCTCTCCTTTGCAGCTGTAGTGCTATTTTTCTCTTAATTAAAATCTCTAGTTCTAGTGGAGTGAAATAGGCACTTCCTGTTGTCATGGTGTCATATTGGGGCTCCATTGACAATGGCTTTTCATACTTGTCACTCACGTGTTCAACTCTGAGTGGTTCTATTTCATCCCTACTGACCGCCAGAGGGCGGTGCTGAAAGCACTGAACGTTCCCTTCGGTAAATGCACAGTTCGAGTAATTATACCAACAGAGTCACACCTGTGACACCGGATGACCATTCAGAAGCTATATAGCCTGGTGTCATCCTTTGCTCTGCTCCTTTTTTCTCCTCACAAGCGGTTCGCTAGCTTCCCTGCTGTTTAAAGCCCCTGTCTCTTGCTGACTGGAGTTGCGGTTATTCTCCGCCCTCCCAGGGCTGCAACGGGTCGATTCTGAAGATTACGGAAGGTTAGTTAGTTTGTTTGATGGTGATGGTAGCGTCCGCGCCCCCTGTCGCAGCTCACGGCTTTTTCTTAACATTTTATGTACAGCTTCGTGCTGTTTTGTTTTGAACTGGTGACAGCAGCGATTTCGCCCCTACTCCCCGTGTGAACAACTTCACTGCCGAACTTATATAAGGCTAACGTAGTTAGCTTCTTTAGTTTGTTGGTGTTATACCTGGTGATGGCAGCGGTTTTCGCCCCCTCTCCCAGTATATGCCCTACTTGCAGCCTTTTTTTCACCAGGCTACGCTTTTATAATCAGTGACGGCAGCAGTTTTCGCTCCCTCTCCCAACCAAGTGTGGTCAGCTTCACTTACCGAAGTTGGAGACGGCTAACGTTGTTAGCCTTTTTTGGTTTGTTTGTAGCCTTTTTCGTTGGTCCACTCTGTTATAAATGGTGACCGCAGTGTTTTTCGCCCCCTCTCCCAATATCAACCTTTTTTGCACCCTTTTCGTTGGTCTGCTCTCTTAATTGCTGACAGCAGCGTTTTTCGCTCCTACTCCCAACTTAAGTTACCATACAGCTTGTTAGCTTTTTTGGTTTATTGGTTTTTATACCTGGTGACGGTAGTGGTTCTCGCCCCCTCTCCCACTATCGGCTGCCTTGTGTTCACAGCCTCTTTCGTTTCTCTGCTATAATTGGTGACGGCTGCGTTTGCGCCCCCTCTCCCGATTTTAGATAATTTTTTGTTCTTAAAGCCTTGTCGGCCTTCAACATGGATGGCTCTCACAGCTGCATGGATTGTGGGGCTGCCCTGCAGGCAGAGGATGGCCAAGACCTGTGCCCTACCTGCCTTGGACATGAGCACCTTTTGGAGGTGCTGTCTGAGAACCCCTGCATGAACTGCAGCTTTATGCCCCATGCAGTGAGGGTGGCTCGTTTGGCTCAGTCGTGCCCGCTGAAGGGCTCGGACCTTCCGCCCTCTGGGCAGGTGGTTCCCCCCAGGCGTTCTAAGTGCCGTGATGGGACCACGGCATCTGTGCCCCTCTCCCGGAGAGGGGAGTGTGTACCGAGAGCAGGAACCGAGTGCGGGAACCGAGAGAGTTGTCACGTCTCTCCTAAGATAGTCGCCTTTTAGCTGCCAAGCATGAGTCGGTGAAGGCCGGCACTGGACCGTATGCCAGCAATTTAACCCGCTGTTGTTTCACTGATTGTGTCACCAGATGAAGCCTTGCGTCCTGATGTCCAGTGCCTGCGGACTCAATGTCGGGTTACAGATGACCTCCTCTGTAAGGCGTACAATGCAGGAGCGTGTGCTGGCCGCCTTTGCAATTCCCTGGCGCACATCATGTTAGCCCTCTCTGCAACTGTTCAGGACACTGGTGGTGTGTCGAAGGCAAGTGGTCACCACGGATGCCAGCTTCATGGGCTTGGGTAACGTGTGGCAACACAGAGATGTTTGGGGTCTCTGGGACCCAAGGGAGCGCACCGAACACATAAATGTGCTGGAGCTGCTGGCTGTGCACATGGCCCTCAGGTGCCTTATGCCCCACCTAGAGGGAAGGCATGTGCTGATTCGAACAGACAACATCTCTTTTGTTTATCATATAAACCACCAAGGAGGCACAAGGTCAGCAGGTCTCTTGAAGGTGTCGAGAGATCTCCTGGAATGGACGTCTGGGTACCCTGCGCGGAGCGTATCTGCCAGGACGGCAGAACCAGGTTGCCAGGCACCTGCTCCAGGGTGGTCTCTTCACCAATTATGCGACGTAGTGCACATAATCTGGAACCTCTTTGGGCAGGCAGAGGTAGATCTGTTCGCCCCAGGGGAGTAGACCCATTGCCCCCTGTGGTATTCCCTGACTGGGAAGGCGGGCGCACTGGGCCAGGACGCACTGGCTCATCCATGGCCGCAGGTTCTCCTGTATTCCTTTCCATCCCTCTCGCTGATTTGGCCGACTCTACGGTGGGTTCTCGAGCAGGGCCACAGAGTGTTGCTGGTAGCTCCGTTGTGGCCAGCGTGGCCGTGGTTCCCGGTGCTTTGGAGTCTGTGTCACGGTACTCCATGGCGTCTTCCAGCAAGGTGGGATCTGCTGTCTCAGTTGGGAGGACAGATATGGCACCCCAACCCTCAACGTCTCCAGCTTTGGGCATAGCCCCTGGGAGGCTTACTGGGTGTTCAGACACCGTGAGACACACCATATTGAGTGCTAGGTCGCCCTCCACTCGGCTGGAGTATGCTAACAGATGGCGCCTCTTTTCTCAGTGGTGCTCTGCCCACAATGAGAACCCGGTTTCCTGCTCGGTGCCCACTATCTTAGAGATCCTCCAGTCTCTCCTTGATAAGGGCCGCTGTCCTTCAACCCTTAAAGTGTATGTTGCAGCAATTTCATGTCTTCACCAATCTGTCGACAACCGTACAGTGGGGCACCATGAACTGGTTTCACTTTTTCTACGTGGTGCTCGTAGGTTATGCCAGCGGCCGGCTCCATGAGCCCCAGATTGGGATCTGCCATTGGTTCACGCAGCTCTGTGCCACCATCCATTCGAGCCTTTGTCACAAGCCAAACTCAAGTGGCTCTCCTGCAAGACTGCTTTCCTGATGGCTATGGTCTCAGCTAAGAGGGTCAGCGAGCTACATGCTCTCTCTGTCAGACCTATGTGTATCAGGTGGGCTCCAGATGGCTCTGGTGTTACCCTGTGGCCCAATACTGGGTTTGTGCCTAAGGTATCGTCTCCTTTTCACCGTAACCAGCCATTGCGGCTGGCTCAGTTTCAGCCTCAGCCAGGTGCAACTGAGAATGAGTCTTGAGTTGTTGTGCCCAGTAAGAGCGTTGGAGGCATACTTTGCAGCCACCGCTAATCTGAGACGCTCGGACCACCTTTTCCTATGCTATGGGGGTGCAAGGTTAGTCTGTCCTCTTTCTAAACAGCGTTGTGAGTGTCATCTGCCATGCCTATGCTGCAGGTCACTGCTCCCTGCCAGTCGGTGTGAGAGTACATTCCAACAGGAGTGTCTCCGCTTCCTGGGTGGCTTTGAGAGGGGTTCCACTAGAAGCAATATGTGCTGCTGCTTCATGGGCTTCCCCAACCACCTTCACCAGGTTCTACAGTGTCAATGTGGCTGCCCCTCCTCCCTTGGGTCAGGTCCTTTTACAAGGTTCTGCTGGGCCTCCTCAGTGAGGTATGTGCTCAGGATTCCTTGTGACATCGTCGGCATTAGTCTTTCAGTGCTTTCAGCACTGCCCTCTGGCGGTCAGTAGGGATGAAATAGAACGAGAGTTACGTATGTAACTACGGTTCTATGAATCCTGGATGACCGCCAGAGCTTCTCTGTCACTCAGAATCCTTGCTTTTGCGAGAAGATTCTGTAGGAGCAGAACAAAGGATGACACCAGGCTATATAGCTTCTGAGTGGTCTTCCGCTGTCACAGGTGTGACTGTTGGTATAATTACTCGAACTGCGCATGCCCGAAGGGAACATTCAGTGCTCACAGCACCGCTCTCTG
>NW_015151006.1:124248-125711 GCF_000732505.1 Cyprinodon variegatus | reverse complement strand
GGATTCAGACTCGGTTCCTCTAAGACTTCCTGTTTGGACCCGTCTGCACCAGATAAAGCTCCTTCAGCATCTTTAGCATCCCCAGACGATTGAATCGGACTCTGTTCATCAGAGACCAGCATTTCTGCTGGGTTTTCTCCTTCATCTTGAACATCTGTTTCTCTCCTAAATTCATCTCCTGCTACCTCCAGGCTGATAGTTTCTTCCACTTTCATCTCCTGAACCGGAGCATCCAGAGATGTGACGACCTGAAGCTCCTCTTCCTCATTTCTAGCAGAGTTTGTTCTCTCAACTGTCTTTTCTACGTCCTTTTGAGGCTCTGCTGAGTTTGTCTCTCCTCCAGGAGCTTCATTAACCGTCTCTTCCACCACTGAGTCATTGTCCTGTAAATTTTCTTCCACAGCTGCTGGACTGCAGGGCTGTTTGTTTTTCAAAGCAGCCTTTTGGTTTCTAGTGTTCCTGCTGCTTTTCCTTGGTCTCCCTCTCTTGGCTTTCTGCTGCATCACAGGTTCATCTTCTTCAGTCACCTCTTTCTCAGCAGCATCTAAAGTCGCAGTAGCTTCCTCTGTTTTTTCTGCCTCTTGTTCTGCTTTTCTGTTCTTTGTTCTCGACATATACTTCTTTGGAGGGTCCTCCTCAGTCTTAGACATCTTGGTTCTCTGGCTTCTTCTGGGCCTTGGGTCTACCAAGGCTGTCGAATTGTCTGTTTTTTCTTCCACTTTTTCAGCCCGGGTTTCTTCTTCTCTTGCTGTTGATCCATCCTCCATAGAATCCACCCCTTGGTGAACAACGTTTTCCTCTGGTTTGTGTTCACCGTCAGGTTTAGAAACCAGCTCATTTGGGGCATCGGTTTCTGGACCTTCAGATTCTGTTATGGTCTCATCCATTAAATTGTCTCCATCTATGACTTGTGTGTCGTGAACATCTTTTGAAGAGTCTTTTTCAGCTTCTTCAGGGCCAACGTCTTCTGAACCTTTGGGATCAAAAAGCTTTAGTGATTTACACATAATCTAATAACAGATTAAACTTTTTTTTTCAGGTTTTACCTGAACTGCACAACTCTGTAGTTATGCAGCACATTGATACTAGTATTATATTACTGCTAAACACCAAATGAATTAAGCTTATTCCTTGTAGATTTACATCTACAAGGAATTAATTTGCTTTGACATTAAATTGGGACAATAAAGCGCTCTGGGGATCCAATAGATAAAGTCAGTAGATCATTATTATGGATTATTCACTGATAAACATCCCTAAGTTGTCCTCTTTTAGATTAGGGCTTTTTGCTGCCTACATAATAATTAGTAAATAATTAAACTTTAGAGGCAGAGGTGTCAACTAACAAATACGTACAAATACTTCGTTACTGTACTTAAGTACAGTTTTTAAGTATCTATACTTTACTCCATTACTTATTTTTCTTCCTACATTTTCACACAATTATCTGTACTTTCTATTCC
>NW_015151006.1:117153-122625 GCF_000732505.1 Cyprinodon variegatus | reverse complement strand
ATCTTCCCCAGCATAAAGCCCACTTTCTGAATCTTTTACAGATGCCTGTTTTTCTTCATTGACATCTTCCCCAGCATAAAGCCCACTTTCTGAATCTTTTACAGATGCCTGTTTTTCTTCATTGACATCTTCCCCAGCATAAAGCCCACTTTCTGAATCTTTTACAGCTTCGGCTTCTTTGGTTCCTGAACTGTCTGCTTTAGTTTTAGGTTCCGCTGGGGCTGAAGCCGTCTCTTCTTTGAGGCTGGTGATCTTTGTCTCAGTGTCATCTCTCTGATCTGCAGCCCTTCCACTCGTGCCGGTTGTAGTTTTCTCTTGAGGTAAGGAATGTGAAGCAGTTTCCTTCTTTCGGGATGTGACATCATCGTCAGCAGATTTTCTTTGCACAGAAAAAGGATAAAGGTATGAGACGACAACATATATTCAAATTTGACTAATTTGCTTGGACGATAAAAAAAAACAAAACAAAATAAAAACTAAATAGCAGCAATTCTACAGATATTTTTATGACTTACAGCGGAGGAGTGGTTTTCTGCTCTTTAGTAGGAGTGGAAGCAGGAATCACAGAAATATAGTTTGCAGTCAAGTCGAAGCCCTTGGCGAGCCGGAGTTTCTCTGCAGCTTCCACTTCCCTGAAAATGACCTTTGCCTACAATAAAGCAAACATGATAAACTTGTATTCCTTTTGGCTCAGTTCACACAGCAGCCTGAAGTGACCCAAATCTGATTTTTTGGCCCATATGTGACCTTTATCTGATCTTTTTATGGCATTTTAGACAACACAGATCCGATTTTTTTCCAATGCAACCCAGGCCACTTGGCTATGTGGTACTAAATCTGATACCAATCTGATCTTTTCAAAAGCGACCTGTGTCTGAACGACCAGGTCGCATTCATCCGACCTAAACGCCATTAATACCCGACAAAGGTCACTATTCTGTGTCTTGCCATGAAGAAACGGCAAGAAAAACAGCAACCATGGCAGACGATGATGTGGAGAGCAGTATTTATGTTTAACCATCTCATAAAGACTGCCTTTTTATAGTTGGTATAGATCGCTAGATGCGCTCCAGCACTACCATCCATGCTGTGATTTGCCTGCATGTTATGAATGCTGGCGTACCATAAATGATAAATTATGAACAGTTTAGTTTGTGCCTTCAAGTCGTTGCCCATAGGAAGACGTTACTTGGATATAACCTAACAGAATATCTTCAGAACGGCTCCAAATGACACATAACTCATAAGGGTGAGTAGAACATGATGTAATAACATAAAATCAAGGGGCCAATTTAAAAAACAAACGTGTTCACCTTTAAGGTTAGACTGAGGGAAAAAAAGGTATCTGGTAGTTTTTGACAGGGTCCAACATTTATATTAGATATCGGCCAAATATCAAGCAAAAAACTAATATTGGAATATGTCGTCCTAAAGGCTGTCTGCTGAAAGAATAATCAAACTACAGCAGCAATTAAGAAAACTCTACAAAAATATAAACATTTTCCTTTAGGATCAAAAAGCTTTGTATTGTATAAATATTTTATTACATGTAATTTTTTTTGTAAGAGTTGTTGCATTTGCAATGCATATAAAATACACACAGATTTGAGACTGCAATCGGATCTTTATAAAAAGAGATGGAGCAAATGGACTAGATTTCTATAAAACAATAACTGAATCAGGTCACTTTTACTGTCACTTCAAAAGCTGCTCAAAAATCCCAAGATTGAAATGTAAAATTGTATGCTGTTTTCATCCTGTATCTGTTCATCTTTGTCAGAATGTAAGTAATTCTTCTTGTCGACAGTAATTCTGTTCTGTGTTCTGTATGTGATTGATAAATGAAACACATTTAATAAACATAAAGTATAAAAAAAAAAATAAATTCCAAATATAAATGTTTTACTGAAAGTACTTCTTTCAATTAAATTAATTAAACTAAACTAATGCATTGAGATTAATTGATTGCTAAAAGAGTCGATAGCTGCAGCCCTGCTGGGTTCACATTTGAATGAAAAACATAGCTGTATAAATATATATCTACAAGCATAGTTAGAGTTCTAGATTAAAGATTATTTTCAATCTCATATGGTTAACATAATCAGCAGCAGCATATATAATATTCTCTAAAGCAGGGGTCTTCAACGTTTTCCAGGCCAAGGACCCCCAAACCGATGGCAAGATGGAGCGGGGACCACCTAAATATATAAATTGTATGAAATTGCGTATATCAAACTGGTCCTATAGTCACTCTATAATAGATGGAGTAATATGTTAAAAGTAATTTCACCCTGGGATTATAAAGGTATTTCTGATTCCGATTCCTGGTTGACAGGACAGGTTTTGTATCCTGTTGAATCATGAGGTTGTGAGTTCGATCCCCCATTCCCACAGACTGTGACTCTGGGTTAAATGCAGAGAAGTAAATTCCCTCTGGGATTATTAAAGTAGAAAAAACATGAAATGGTGCCCAGCTTGAAATACTTCACTAAATTGTGATATATAGATATTTCAATTAGTGGAAAACATTGCAGTGGGGAATATAAAAAAAAAAGTATAATCAACTAAAACTTTTGCGACCCCCCCGTGTAGTACCTCCGTGGACCCTCTAGGGGTCCCGGACCTCCTGTTGAAGACCTCCGCTCTAAAGGAAAAACTACAACTCACATGGTTTCTTGGTTTATTTCCAGACTTAACAACTTAAATCTGCCAAAATAATCAGAACTTAACAGCTTCTATAATTGTAAACCTTCATTGTTTCAATAAAAGACTCTTTCCTGCGACAGCAGCTTTAGTTTTTTCACCCTACACTAGTTTTATGAAAAGGGTCTGGAGGGATTTTTCTACATCTCTCTACTTAACGTCTTTAATTACGTGATAATGTCCCACAATTATGCAGAGGGTTTTGTGGATTGATGTTGAATAGTAAAAAACTTAATGATTATCAATATTTTTCCCACACCTAGTACAAGATGTTACAGCTAAGAGAAATGTGTGCAAATGACATACGTTTTGTCCTGAACACTTTATGTTCAGTCTTTACACATACCTTTTGTCGAGCTCTACGTAGCAAAATCGTCTCGATCTTCCCAAATGACTTCAGGGCAGTGGAGAGTTCAGTGTATGAGTTATAGCATCGGATCCCTTTGAGCTTCACTGACCTTTCAGATGAGGACTCATCCTGGACAGAGGGCAGAAACAGAAAAAGAGTAAATACAGGATTTCTTTTTAATAGAGTATTGTGAGCTAAAGTGGTAAAGCTACTATTACGGTAGTTTATCTCCGTCACTTGCATATATTTTTTTTGTTTGCCATTTTATTAGCATGGAGAATAACTTGCCTCAGTGTCCGAAGAGTCTGTCTCTGTAGTAGACCCAGAGGACGGCGAAGGGGATCTTGACTTCCCTTTATTTAGTTCAGCTATTAAAGTAGGTGTCAAAGATTTTACCAATGCCTCCAAATCCGAAGGGTTTGAGAGAGACTGGACACCTAAAGATGGATGAAATGGAATAACTTGTTTGGATTGTTAGTGACCTTTGACGGAAGGCCATAGCCTCTAGTCATTTTCAACATTCATGTAAAGTGCTTCCTGTTTCCAGTGACTGTAGAGTTTTATTTTATTCTACAGACTGTTTCAGAACCGACTCATTAATCTCAAGTTTTCAACGGTCAATAAAAACGTGAATTAGACATGTTTCCATGTATTGGAGCAAATTAACCAGGCAACGCAAGGCTAAATGCCATCATGCATTTCGGTAATGCTTGGCTGTGATAAACGGAAAGCCGAGGTAGCAAGCTTGCACAGCCTACAGATCAGTAATGGACAGAAGTTGAATCAATGTGTCGCAGTTCGACATTTACCAACTTTATTATATCAGCTAATAATGACTCATAACGAAGTCTACTCGATTGATATACATTTCTATCTACCCTTAAGCACTTATACCCTCTTTTGCAGCACATTTACTACTTTTTGAAAAAAATAAACAACCTAAAGCAAATTAAAAACTTTTTTGTCAAATTGAATTAGTTGATTCAAATCTGGCTGTTTTTAAATAAACCTCTTCTAATGTGATACTTCAAAATGTGCATAACAGAAGTTGATGAAAAACATGCCTAATGGTCACAACAGTCAACCTGAACCCTATATGCTGATGATATAAGTCTTTTTCTATGCTGATGATGTGACTCTTTATAACTCAAGAACATAAGTCTTTTTATGGAACTGAAATTGTTCCCCAAACGGCCATGTCAAGGATCAATGCCCTCCACTCATGAGACATTGTTCCACTACCACTTCACCTTCTTAAACATTTCTTGGGATGAAAGAGTGAAAATTTTAAACAATATAACAGTGGCACAGAAGTGCATAAGTCTAAGAATACCAGGCACATAATAAGGTTTAGAAGAGGCACCATAATTATTTGGTAAATTAGTACTAGTGGTTTCCACAGTACAGCAGCTGCACACTGCTTATAACCACATACTACTCTGTCAACATAACAGAGAGAAACTAGTCTCTAGCATGCCTAGTTACAACCTTTTCAGAGAAACCAGAGCTTGAAGACAATTTTTTCATTGCTTAAAACTCCCGTTTGGGAACACGTTTTGCTTCCAGGTGGAGTATGTTAATTGACTAAGACAATTAGATAAGACGAAACAAGCATTGTTCAGTGGAGATCAGGAACATCAAACTTAGTAAGCATTCAAATTGCATCATATAAAGGAGATTATTGGCACATTAAGAAAAAAGAAATGCAAATGATGCTTCCAGATGCATTTAAACAGCCTTTTCAAAGCTGTTTTGATCGAGCTCAAGCAGTTATGAATACTATTTGAGTCCTTATGGCAGCAGATTTAAAGTCTGTTTCTATGGCATTTTCGGCTGTTGAGCTCTTTGGGTTGGAATACAGTAACAAAGTACCTTCCCACATTTAATAAGAAAGCTAAATCTGTTTTTATCCACATCTTATCAAAGGCAGCGGCTGTTGCTGCTGACGTCCAGAGCTACTGAGAGTTACTTAATAGTTACCGTTCCTCACATTGCTTTCATGTGGAATATAGCTACTTGTGTTCTGCAAACTCAGGGTAAATGTGAGCAAAACAATAACTCAAATATAGTAGATGAACTACAGGAGAGGAACCTGGAGAGGTCAGGAACAATTCCAGAAGTTAAAGACCCTGATCTACCTGAATGATCTCCACTTTGATTTTTGTATCCACGGCAAGCAACCTTTTTTGCTTTCCTTTTAAATTAAACCTTTTCATGTTTACGCTAAAAATAAGTAGTTCTATGTTTTACTTTTTCTTCCCTTAAGGAACTGCAAAAGTACCAAACCAAAAACTTAAAACCAAGGTAGGCACCGAACTGTGACCCACTTATGGGTAGCTAAGTGTTGCAATACATATTTGGGATTATTTTAAGTTAGAGAATTTAGCGAGTAAAGTCAGACTTATTTTTTTGTCCTGGTT
>NW_015151006.1:105585-116747 GCF_000732505.1 Cyprinodon variegatus | reverse complement strand
GGCTGCCTGAGCGGTTACGGGAGCTGCTCTCGGTGTGTCTTTCCTTTGTACGACTACGCTGTGGGCTGCCTGAGCGGTTACGGGAGCTGCTCTCGGTGTGTCTTTCCTTTGTACGACTACGCTGTGGGCTGCCTGAGCGGTTACGGGAGCTGCTCTCGGTGCGTCTTTCCTTTGTACGACTGCGCTGTGGGCTACGGGAGCGTGAGCGAGAACAGGAGCCGCTGCTGGACCTGTCTCTGTGACGGCGGTAGGAACCGTGTGAATGGGAACGGCTCCTACTCCGGGTTCTAGATTTTTTATCCGAGACTCTACAATTGCAAAAAAACAATACAGTTAGAAAAACAAAAACAGACAATACTTGTAGTGTAATAGTGAATTAATAGTATAGACAATTACCTCTGATCTTGTTTCCCGTGATGCCAGTCTGGATATCTGTAATATAGACATGTAAACAATTACCTAAGATGAAATGGGTCAGAGTTTACAAGCAGAAAGATTTCTGCATTAGAGAGAGGCATTCATAAAACACCTAAGAGGTTTACAAAAACAAACCGCACAGCTTGATTCAATTAAGAAAACCCTTTAATGGAGTGTTGCATTAATAACCAAATTCCTCCTACATTCTGTGCCATTTTCAACCCTTTTTACAGCTACTGGCTATAAAATAAGAATATCATGAAAGAATTAATTATTTTAATAATTTCATTCCAAAAGTGAAAATTGGATTATATTCATTCGTTACACACAGACTTATATATTTCACGTTTATTTCTATTAATCTTTAGGATTGCAACTGATGACTAATGAAAACCCAGAAGTCAGTATTTTAGAAAATGTTTATATTACTTAAGACCAAAATAGAAAAAACATTTACAAAACTCTTTGCCAATTTTGAAAAAGTATTAACATTAACAACAACAAAAAAGTTGTTTATGTAAAAAAAAAAAAAAACAACCTAACAAAAAGTATGAGTCTGTACAGCACTTAATACTTTGTTGGGGCTCCCTTTGCCTGGATTATTGCACCTAAAGAACATCCTCTTCACAGTACCCCATAGATGTACTATGGGGTACTGTGAAGCGCTGAGTTTTCTGACCGAATCAGAAAAGTGATACGATGGTCCCTAAATATGACGTGGTAGTTTTGGCACAGTGTGCAGGTTTCAAGACGTATTGGTAAATTAAATCTACATCTCCATAAATTTGGTCGGCTGCTGGAAGGATAAGGTGCTCTAAAACTTGCTGGTCGATGGTTGCAGTGACCTTGGACCTCAAAACACAATCGATCAACACCGGCAGATGGCATAAAAATAAAATCCCTGACTGGGGAAATGTTACACTGGAAAGTAAGCAACATGGATTCCATCTCTCCCCTCTTCTTCCAGATTTTGGAACCTTTTTTTCCAAAGGAAATGCAAAAGGTATTTTCATCGGAGAAAACTCTGGACGACGCAGCAGCAGTCCAGTCCTTTTTGTCTTAACCCAGGAAAGACGGGGACGATGTCTCTTGTTCAAGAGCGGATCGATACAAGGAATGCAGCAGATATAACTCATGTCTTGCTTGAAGCACCGACTCCAGCTGTAGTCCAGTCTTTGTGAACCTCCCCCACATTTCTAAATAGGTCTTGCTTCACGATCCTTGCGAGGTGCAGCCAACCCCATTGCTTGTAGACCTTTTTATACCACATCTTTTCCTTCACAACACACATTAATGTGCATAGATACATACCTCTGAACAGCCAGCCTCCTAAGCAATGAATGTCTTGCCCTTCTAGTGCAATGCTTGCCTTTTGGATAACCGTTAAGGCAGCTTTCTTCTCCATGATTGTGTAGCCTACAGAACTAAACTGATCTTTGCATGTGTTTTGATTTAATTAGCTGATTAGTTTGTGAAACCAGGTGTCTAATATTTTTCTAAATATCCAAGTCTTAAAATTCCGGTAAAACTCTTAAATGCGTTTAGGGTCTTAAACTTGCGAATGCCTTTGAAAATATCAAGCTATAATATAGCCATTATACAGCTTGTCCGATCCCAACATGAAGGTTTCCTCTCTCCTCAAAAAATGAGTACATCAATAATCTGTATCAAAATGGTGCCTAACTGTTCTAGGCAGTTCCTACACACTGCTGTTTGGCTCAAGAAAAAAGAAAGTCAGACTACAACTTGGAAATATGATTAACTTAATACACTATTAGCGAAGGATGTGGTCTTTCAATGAATTGCCTGATAAGGAGAACCAGTGTTTTCATCATTTATTAATAATAAGAAAGGTATATGTATCTGGAGAAAGAAAAAACTAACTCTCTCTGAAGTAACTTGCAGTTCTCGCGGTGGAGGGTGGTCTTACGATGGGAAGCCAATTCCTGGTTGTGAGAAGAGACAAAAAATGTTAAGAAGTTTCCAGAGGGTAAGCCGTTTTTTAAATTACCTTTTTTCAAAGACTTTAAAAAAAATACACCGAACAGATTTGTTTAACATGTCTTTTTTTAAATTAAAATCAGCATACAGAATAAAAACAACAAAGAAAAGGAATCCTGTGCCGTGGTCAGGTCTGAGGTAGCTCTCTTCAGTTATCTTCATGTTTGGCAATGGTTTTCCAAGTGGGACTTGATCAGGACAATGAGTGAAGGGCAGGAGGATGAGGAGACAAGGATAACATGACACCGGTTCTCATGAGAATTTGTAGGAGAAAAACAAGTCTACTTCATGGGTAACAAATACAATGAAAAAACATAACATCGTAAACACCATTTATGTTTGAAATGGTTAAAAAATAGCTTAAGACTAGGGATTGACTGATACAGGTGTTTTAAGCTAATGCTCATTCAAGTCTGAGCTTTCAATCAAATACTCAACAAAAAAAGACAGACCAGTAAATCAAAAATAGAACACCCTTAATGACTTACCTTTACGTTGTTAGATGAGACGTTACAAAGAGTGCAGCGATGTGGAAAGCCTGGTGGAGTGACATCTAAATAGTCATTGATCTTGGACTGCCTTGGTACTCCCTTGAAAACCTTGTTCTTCTTTAGATCCAACTCGCTGTAAGCAGACTTTACCAAACTATGGCGTTTATCTGCTTCAGTGTTTGACCGACGTGGAGGAGGAGCAAGTGATTTCGAAACAAAAGCATTTGAAGCACTGCGTTCCGCGGATGAAGAATATGGCTGTAATGCCTCTTCTCTTGTAATGCCTTGGGATTTAGTTTGCCTCATCATGTGGGTGTTCTTGGAGTCTTTTGTTAATTTACTTCCTTGAGACGTTTGCTTTAGTTCTTCTGGTGCTGGTTTTTCCTTTACCTGCTCTTTAGCTACCCCGGCAGGATGTTTGTGGGTTTTACTCGGATCATCAGTAGGACTACTTTGCTTACCATCACCTTCACCTGGTGGTGAGTTAGGTGGTTTTGATTTTTCTGAATCTTGAGCTTCCACTTGTGGAGGACCCGGTTTGCGATAGTGTCTATAAGACAAATTGGATCTTTTCCTTTCTTCTGCAATTTGCTTTGAAATAATAAAAGGAATGAAACCAATCTGTGGTGCCTGGTTCTGGCTCTGCAATGTCTCAATGGGATCTGCATGGGTCGTCGGCTCTTTAGGAGCATCCCCGTCTGCCTCTGGTGGAATAAAGGAGGCAGAACTTTTTTTAGAGACCAACGCTGGTTGGTTTAGTCCCCTCATAGATGGGTCTGTGTTTTTATTTTGGGTAATCAACGAGCTAGGGGTGTTTTGAGAAGCCTGGATTGGTTGAGACTGTGGCCTACCAGGTAGATTTCTGGTTTGAAGACTCCCAGACCTGCTAGTAGATGTCAGTCTTGAAGAAAAATCTGTCGACTCAAGTAAAGGAATTGGCAAGCTGGTCTTCACTTCGGTAGTATTTTTTCCCGATGTTTCTTTAGATCTGCTTCTGCTAGAGGTATCGTTCTTACGTCTAGTCTCATGACTGATGACATTTTCATTTTTCTCCCCAACCACAGTATAACTCCTAGTATGTCCATAGTCCATCACTTTGGCAGGTTTCAAGAACCTTGTAAAGATATCGTCTTGGAACATCTCTGGCTCTCTTGTGTCTTTAGGCTCGTCCTGTCCAAAAAAGCTTGTGGAGGGTTGGGGGTCAGAGCAGGATTGTGTTGAAGATGTTTTCTTCTTCATATGGATGATCTGTTTCAAGATCATATCGATATTATCAGAATTTATTTGATCTTCAGGTAACATCAGGAGATAATCCAAGTCTTCTTTTTCAAGTCCAAAGCGCTGTAGGAGAACACCAGCAAGTTCTGAAGTAGACTGGAGTTGAGATACCTCATTGCTCTGTTTGCCTGGAGTTGGATTATCATAACTTCTTGCTACAGACAGAGATTCCCTATTGTGTTGTCTCTCGCCAGAAAAACACCTACCATCGCTGGTGCTGGGATGGTGAGATGAAACTGAGGGCTGAAATTTCCCAGGATTATCCTCTGAAGGGATCTTACAAATCTGCAACCAACTCAAAGAGTTGCTGTCACTTTCATCATCAGATTCTCCATCTCTGTCAGTATCATCAAAGGATGGCACACTTCTGGTGGTGGATGAAAAGCTTAAAGGCGGAGGTACAGTGTCCTCTCGAATTCTGCTGTCAAGGAACCCAGCTGATCTTTCAAAGTCCCTTTCTGACATCACCATTCTCTGTTCAGACCTATAAGTCATTGGAATATCTAGTATTCGAGGGACTCTTTTTCCTGAAGTTTCCAAAGATGGTGGAGAACGCCGCCTTTCTGGATCAGGATCAATAAGTCGCTGTGCCCTCCAGTTGTCCATCTCTGAATATCTACTAGAGATTGGCCTAGTGGGCTGACCTTGGGTAGGATTTTGATTCCTTGAATTATAGGGATTAAACGGTGGTAATGACATGGTTTTACCAATACCAATAGATTAACGCCCCCCCACAGATGAGCAGAGTGGTGCCTAAGTCAGTTGCTTAAAAATTGGACAGAAGATAGTTAATGTATTACCACCATCGCATTGTGGACCTGCATCAGCGCTACCTAAATGTTCAGTTTAAACGACACATGGGGGGAAAAAATTATCTCTCTGGGGGTAGCCATACATCTCTGAGAGTTGAGACATAAGTCCAAAAGCAAAAGAAAAGAAAATGTTGAACGCAAATGTGTTCTGAATATGGAGTAGAACTGGTCCTCCAAAGATTTAAGCCATCACCAGGACAGTCTTAAGGCCTCTCAGAAGCTTCACCGTCTTCCGAAGTTTAAGAGAGTTCAGTTGTCCACTACCAAAAGAAAACAGAGAGAGTGACACATCAGAGTTGGTAGAAGATAGAAACCAGGGGTTAAAGATAAAATAGTTCCAAACAGAAAAAAAATATTTTCTTACACAAGAATACGCAATGACAAAGACCAAAATGTGAAACAGAATATCCAACAAAATAATCATTATATATAGTGGTCATATTGTAAGACACCAAACTTGAATGAATGACTTGAATTTTCCGAAGAGAAAAACTGCTGAAGAGACGAGCGTCGGTCGGCCTGGAACCACATCCTCTAAACTCACCTCAGTCATTTATGTAGTGCAACAGGAATGCAGAAGATTCTAGATTCTTGCACTTCCTCAGTCGACATTCAACAAAAGTCTGGGAAAAAGGCGAAGAACAACCTGGTTTAAGAGACATTCAAGATAATTACAAGTACGTTACATTCAGAACACACAGTTGATTCAAAGGTGTTGTCAATCCATTGTGTTGAGAAATAGGGCGTGTGTGGACAGAAACAAAACAGCCGCGAGCATGCTTCAGTGGCACAGTGGTTGGCACACACGACACATTGGAGGTTTTAAGGGCTGGTTATACTCCTGCAGCAGTGTGTCGCAGTGGGCTTGTCGCAGATATTTTTGATTTATGCCCAACATTGAAAAGTGGTCTGCGCTATGTTATTCCACGCAACAATGCAAGAGGAACAATCACGAACTAGCCGTGGGTCACCAAGGCGGTGAGGAAGTGGAAAAACGCAGAGGGCAAGTTTGTGCGACAATGGAGGGACAACGAGGGCGAAAAGGAGCGGGGATCCAGGTGGAAAGAAGGGTCCCAGGGTTCTCGCGCTCCTCGGTCTTCTAGCTGGTCCATCTTCACGAGTCGTTTTCCACAATGGTGGTCATCCAAACAAAACAAGCCCATAAAGGTACCAAACAGGAAATATGCATAGTGCAGAGCAGATCTAGATTTGACCATTCAGAGGCCTTTTTGGAGAGGTGCACCAGAGTGTCTGCGGGAGGGGTGGGGCATATCTGCGTTCACTGCGACACACACGTGGACGACCTGGTTTCTGAGCATAAATCAGCAATTACTGTAGTTCTCAACATGGCAGACCCGAATTCGAATCCAACCTGTGGTTCTACGCCACACGTCTCTCCCCCTCTCTCACACCCCCTTCCTGTGAGCCCACTGTACTAAAAATGAGTCACTAGTGCCGTAAAAACCTAAAAATAAATAAATAAATAACCAGCCGCAAACAATTCAAACGTAAAAACTAGTTAAGAAAGCCAGTTGTTGACAACTTCTGGACTGGATGCTCACATAGAAAGGCCCTTTACAGGATTTATATACAGGAATGTCCTGCTTAGAAACCAACAATTTATGACTTTAGTTTAGGCCAACAAATGTTTTTAAAAAAGAAAAAAAAAAATCAAAACAAAAAAAGTTACACATGAACAACTTTTGCAGAAGGGACCAACTTCTTTAAAGCTTCAAAAGAGCACAATCAGCAGACAGAAAACACTGTGGTATGCCATAACCATCTGCTGGCAGTACTTGCATATCCATCAAATTGGCAGGTTCTCCACCTTAGCTCCAGGTTCAGTGAACACCAACTTTCTTATTTAACTCAGATCACTACGTGTGTCTTCCTTCTTGGCATCTGATATTCCTTTTTTTTTTTTTTTACACTTGATGATGGACTTTGTCATTTCTGTCGGCTTGTACCGGAGTAAACAAGGAAGTAACAGAGCAAAGCAAACCCCAGCAGAGGCATGAAAACAAGAGCAAAGTCTCCTGGATAGTCAAAATGTTCTCAGAAACACTGCATGAAAGTCCAGTTGCCTCCAATTTATGCCTGTTTTTGTGGTAACCATGACCCAGGCATGACTAAGGCATGCTTTTCTTTAACTCGTTGCATACATCCTCATTATTATATTAACTGCACCTCCAGTCAAATATCAAGTTAACCATAGAGAAAAGAAAAGGTTTGGATGAAAATGTATTTCCAAGCAAGGAAACGCACATCCACATAAGGTGCAAGGCCTAATTCTTCACGTCCCAACCTTTCTCCTTCTCCTTAATGCAACATTTCCCTTTAGAGAAAAATCTGTGCTCCATCACATCAGAATTAAATGCCATTTATTAAGTCTGTTAATCACTCATTTATTCAAGCCAGGTGTTTAGAGTCAAGAGAAAAAAAGCCCCAAAACAGGCAGCTTTATGTCACAGTTTATAGACATTCGGTTTTATTTTAAAGAGCCTAATTTATCTTCCACTTCTCAACCTCAGTAGTTTTTGACAGCATATTACAAAACCAACTGAACAGATCACTGTAAAAGTATACATAATGTTGAAATGAATGATCATCAAAGTGCATACAAACAGCTTAACAATGTAGATTATTGGTCATTTAGACCAGTGGTTTTTAAACTCAGTCCTCAGAACCAACCATCCTGTATGATTTTCACACACCTGCAGGCCCCTGCAGCCTTAGCGGGTTGCTGAGGGGGGAGTGCTGGAGCAGAGACACGTCATGCTAGTACTTTGTACTGATGAATATGTGTACTACCATGATAACAACAAAATTGACAATTAAAAACTTAATTAATTCAAAGAATTAATGAAGTATGCACGCCATATTACAAGAAATTTCAAATACTGCTTCTTTAAGATATTATTTACATAAAGCAGAGGATTTTTTTTCTCACCAAACACGATTTGTCACTGAAAGTAGTTCCCACATTAAATCATATTCTTTGCATTTGCTTGTTTGGTATGATTAAAATCGCGGATCTTGACCTGGTCAGCTGCACTCGGTCCGAATGCACTTTTATAGACGCATCTAAAACACGCACACAGGTCAGGTTATCCTAAGGACTGAGTTTGAAAACCACTTAGACCAGAGGCCTGCATCATGAAGCTGGATTACTAGGCTAGAGAGACAACTTCAGCCTCAACCCTGACTCTCCAGTACCACGAAGCTAGTCACCATGGTAACGTACTGGGAACAGCAAACCTGCTGTAGGACAAGCTAGCTTTCAGGATTGGCCTGAATCCTAGAAAACGCTCCACCCAGCAGCCCATCAGCTGGTCGAGAAACAATGACATGAGCTTTTATTGAAGACCTGATGTAATTCAGAGGGAAAAAGAAACTTGCAATACAACAACAATGCAATAAAATACCTCAAAAATCAAATGGTTAAAACAAAATATTATCCAGACAAGTCGAGTAGTTCATTTTTCCTTTGCTTTCTTTTTGAGATACCATCCTTTTTAATTTTCTGTATTCTAAATGTATAATGTCCTCATACACCCTGGGCATTCACTTGTTTCTTGAATATTTGATATAAGAAGCTAAATAAAAAAATATATTACAAAAATCAGAGTGCAAATTGAGAGAAGATAATTTGGAGTATTGGGAGAGTGGTTAGAGCAGTGTGCTTGTGCTCTGAATATTATTTTTATCACTATGACAATTAGCTGGAATCGTGGTTCGGAGAGTGCATTCCTCACTGCATCACAGACTGCATGTATGGCCATGCTGCCTGAACACAATATATAACAAAAAGATTTTATGCCATGGCAGGTTAGTCAATATATGGACTTCTGTGAAATTTCATATTCATCAATTTCTAAAAATCAGGCTGTTTTTTCTTGTTTGCTGTAACAGTGTAAATGAGAAGGGTAGATATTGCACTGAAGTAGAGCTGCAACAAATTATTTTTCAAATCAGTTGATTCTTTTTTCAATTAAACAACTAATAATCGGATAGCCAAAGGATCCTCAAAGAAGATTTTTCACAGAATTAAAACCAGGGGAAACTAAAACTCTACCACTTGAGGACTTCTGGATAGAGCATATTAACAGAAGAAAACATTGTTTTAAAGTTAAAGCAAAATGTTTAACAATTTTTTTGTACAATTTAGTTATTTTTAACTGTTTTGAGTGAGTCGCTCTGTCAGCTTAAGGAATGTTTTAAAGTCTCTATACTCCAGTTAATGTTTAATTGATTACTAAATTAGTTGACGATCATTTCAATAATCAGGATTAATCCGATTAATTGTTTCTGCCCTACACTGAAGCTGCTCTGATGGGGGACTAATAGTAAACCTCCAGTTAAAAAAATTAAAAAAGTTTCTGAAAAAGCTCAGAAATCAGGATAATTTCACTCAGATGTTCCACTTCTTGTATTAATACGATGCAATCATGGTATCATCTTGATTGTATCCCATACATCATTGAATTAAAAAGTCCCACCAACCAGATGAAATAATGTTTTTGTGTTATTCACATTGTTGCGGTTTAGTTAATCTAGATGGGATTGGAGTAAGTTTACTTTAACACACCTGCTTAAGGTCTGAATAAGGTATAAGTCTGAATAATCACCAAAGTAAGGCCCAAAAGGCTATAAACTGCCCCTACCTTCTATGTATTTGCATCAGTATTCAGTTAGCACTAAGACACATTTTCTTTCACACTTATAACAGACATTTTCATACTTGTAATGAACATTTTAGCATTCTGTGTGTTATTAAAAGCAGTTTTGGCTGACCAAAGCAATTTCTCCTACTGAACAATTGGCTGAAATGTTTCAAATATATAAAACTGAAGTAAATAACATAAGAGCAGTCTATGATTGCTGATCTAGCATGTCAGCTTAGAAGCTAAAAGAAGAAAAAAAATGAGCAAATCAGCCTTTGGCAGGTTTATCCAAAAGATATATGACGCGTAATCAAACCCACTACCGTAAGAGGACGTAAAATAGGAGCTAATTTTGTATAAATGCAGGAGATTTTCCTAGTTTCACTTTCAGGCTAGCAGCTAACGTTAGCCTCCTGCATTAAGTTCAATGAACACCATTGAGGGAGATGAACAGGAAACCGACGTTAAAAATCAATGAAATGTTTTTTGTGCGTTCAGGAAGATAAAAATAAAACCAACAACAACAAAAAAAAAAAAAAAATCAACGAAATGTTTTTTTATGCATAAAATATAAAAACGTAACGTACGTATATCCTAGGCCTTCGAAGGAAGTTCTTCTTCTTCGTCTGTATGGGACTTTTTTTCGGCGGTTGCCACTTAACGAAATGTCCCATTACCGCCACCAACTGGTAGGGAGTGTGGATCTGAACGGCTGCTACTTATACTTAACAAAATCCACAAAATAAAATGAAAAAAACCTTAATTAATATAAGATAATGAAAAACAATTACATAACACTTATCACTTGAGTTCCTTCTAAGGATTTCTGTTAAATTAAAGCATATTCTTTCCTTTTTAAGATTTTGAAGCATTTCCCTCCTATTTCTTTCATACTATACAGTCTACCATAACAAGTTCAATTGTCTCTTGTTGCTCACAGTATTCACACCTACAAGTGTTATGTTTACCTATTTTGAGTAAAGTACAGTTTAATCCATTTATGACCAAAACTAAGTCTTTTTCTTTCTTATATTTACTTATATTTTGCAGACTGGGGTCTTTTGAAGTGCAAGGAGCGCTCCTAAAGACCTTCTATGACTCTGTTGTGGCATCAGCCATCTTCTATGGAGCTCTGTTGGAGCAGTAGATTATCTGTAGCTGAGAGAAAGCGGCTGGAGAAGCTGATCAGGAAGACCAGCTCTGTGATTGGATGTCCTCTGGACTCAGTGCAGGATGTGAGGAAAAAAAGGATCCTAACTAAAGTAACATCTCTGTTGGATAATGTTTCCCACCCCACACGTGCTGCTGGTGCTGAACTGGAGAGCTCCTTCAGTGACAGACTGCTGCACCCTAAATGCACCAGGGAGGATTATCACAGATCCTTCCTCCCAGCAGCTGGAGGACTTTATAACCATCACTGCTCCCAACAACCTGATTAAATTATTACATTCATGTTGATTTTGTACAGTTTCTACCTTAGTCAGTTAAATAACATGCTG
>NW_015151006.1:99983-105575 GCF_000732505.1 Cyprinodon variegatus | reverse complement strand
CTGTTGTCATTTTGCACATCTCTGATGTTGCTTTTTTTCAAAAACTGTAAAAATGTCCATACTTTCATATTGGTTATTTATTCTCCAGTTGCACAGCTTTACAGTACAGAGTTGTATGTGTTTATCTTTTAACTCATCACTATTATTTTATTCTTATACACTTTTGTGTGACCATTTTTTCTATAATCTTTTTGCTGCTGTAAATAGCAGAACTTTCCCCATTGTGGGACACTAATGGGATCTTCTCTTCTATTCCTTAATGCACATCTCATTTCTCCCACTCTCCTCTGAATCATGTCAAACCACTGTCCTTTCTTGTCTTCTTCCAGTTGCTTTTGCCACTTTTCCTTCAGTCTCTGTTTGATGATGCTCTTTGTTTCCATCTAACTAATTTTAACTGACACATGGACGGCTTCTCTTGTAGCTTCCTTTGCAGCCTTATCTGCCATTTCATTTCCTTTAACTCCACTGTGTGCTGGTACCCACAAAAATATGACTCTAATCCCATAATTTGAATTCTGTATGTTTGCTGGATTTCTATTAAAATATGTGTTCTACTATCTGAGAGACTTCTCTGTAAACTAATTAGTGATGACGATGAATCTGAACAAATAACCACTCTCAATGGTCTTATTTCCTCTACACATTTCACTGCAAACAGAATTGCTAGCTGATATATTATCACTGTTCCTCTTTCCTATTATGATACAAAACTCTGGAACAATAACAGATACTCATATCTTGCAGTAACTGTTAATATATGCCTGTATTGTGTGTGAATTCAAATGACACCTTCTGTCCTTTTTTTTCTTTTCTAATAGTGTAAGATCTACTTCCGCTTCAGGTAGTTCAGGGAGCGTTATCACAGATCCTTCCTCCCAGCAGCTGTAAGACTCTATAACCATCACTGTTCCCAACCACCTCAATACGTTGTTACATTCAGGCTGACTTTGCACAGTTGATACAACTCTTTACAGTACAGTATTTCATTTGTTTATTTTTTTAACTCTTCACTATTATAAGGCCCACATTTGTGTGACTATTTTTCTATAATCTTGTTGCTGCTGTAACAGAACCTCCCTATGGTGGGACAATAAAGGGATTTTATATCCTTTTCTATTCTAGTATCCAAGGTGGCACTGCTGGCAGTGGTACTGTTGGACCGAACTTTAAATCAGTTTATTCCAACTCCATTGCTTTTTGTATAACTGCTTTTACTCTCCCTCTTCTCCATTTTTCCCAACAAGATTTTAAAGTGCTTTGTGCTGGATGATCTTCACTATGGCCCTGTAAATTAGCCCAATAGTTCATTTAAATAATATGCTACTTCTTCATGTCTTTAAATGTTGGACTCTGTTTACCATGCCTCATTAAGGTTCATCACAAACTGTAGAGCCATGACATCACTGTGACCTGTACTCTCAGGTGGGATGGCCTTTCCTCTCTACGAGAAGGCAGTCATTGTCATTGGTACACGTTTATTTACAAGGCCCTTCTTGGATTACTGCCCTCTTACATTTGTACCTCACTTACACAAAAAAACATGGCTTCTTCTTCCTTGATATCCATTGATCAGCTGTTGCTCACTGTTCCTTTTGCCCACACAGAACTGGGGAAGAAAGCCTTTAGGCACGCAGCTCCTTGTGCGTGGAATTTATTTTTACAAAGAAACTGGAAGTTTTTATCTTTAAATGCTTTTAAGTTGAAAGAATTTGAAGCAGCCTCAATGATCTGTAATTGTTTTACTTGAAATGTTTTTTAATGTACCTGTCATTTAATTTAATGTATCTCTGTTTCTTGTTTAACTTTGCTGCCTCTTGGCCAGGACTCCTTTCAAAAAGAGGTTTTTATTCACAATGGGATTTTTTTTTCTTCTGGTTAAATAAAAAATATATATATATAAAAACTGAATGCTTCTCAACTCAAGTGGCATTTCACCCATTTCCACCTGCAGTGCTGCTGTTAAGCTTGTTTTAAAAGCCCCTTTACATAATCTCAAAGCCTGAAACTGGATGTTGTCCGATTTTTTTAGAGATGTAGAAGTTCTTATTTGAAAGATAATTGTGTCTAAAATGTGAAGACTGCCAGCTCCTGCTATGGGGTCTGAACCCGGAAACCAATTCTCACAGCTCCTCAACAGCAGATAGTTTTTTTGCCCAAATTTATATTGTTTTAACTTTAGATTAACTTTACCTTCTTCAAACTTTATTTAAAAAGCTCTACCAAAAAGTAAAACCCGCTCATGATCTTCATCATTGTTTTGGTCTAGAATGACACAAGCTTCTCATGAGGTGCATTCACACATCCATGTTCAAATGTAAGGTCAAATTCAGACTAAGCAGATGCCTTTTAAAACCTTTTATTCCTTTTTGTTTTTTTAATTCAATGAATCAAGGAATACAAATTACAGCTGATTTTCGTTTCAGAGAGTTGATTTCGTTTCTCTGTACTTGTGACAGTGTAATGACAGTTAAACAAAAAAAAAAAAAGATTACTGCTCTAAGTGGGTTTCTCTGTCAGCTAAAGGAATGTTTTAGAGTCTCTATATTCCATTTAATAATCAATCCATTACTAAATTAGTTGACGATTATTTCAATAAACGATCAATCATGATTAATCCGACAGCTCTAGTTAAAACCAGTGGCTAGATTTTCTACCACTCGTGGCCGAGCAATGGAAGCCTGACTAATGCAAAAGAGGAAATCACTACAATATTCAGAATCAGCCCTAATCGCCTGTCTGTCTTTACATAGTTCGTATTTAACTCCGCCCACATCGTATATAAAAACAGCCAATGTGAAATATTCATCCTGGCGTTAGTTACATCCAGTTTAAATCAACATTGAGTAGTTCCCTAAAACCTTTTTAACTCTAAAACAAGTTTCAGAGGCTGAGAGGAAGCCGACCAATCAGAGCAGACTGTGAGACCCCAGCTGCTTCTTCATTGGAGTTTTAAGCAAGCGTTAGTCTAAGAGGTCTGACAAATGGTTTTGAAAGATTAAACACAGAAAAAATTGTGTTGAAGAATTTTTGGGACATCAAAGCTCCCCACAATTAAATTTTTTTTCTGTAAAAAACTAATATATGGTATTGTATGTGCTCTTTTATCCTATTTTTTCCCTCAAAGTTTCACACTTCAGTTAGAGTACAATTTAAGCGATGGAAACTAAAGTTTGACTCCTCCGTTTTTGCAGTAAAACACGTCCAGTTAAATCAGGATCAGCGGGAGCTTCTGGTCTTCCTTCTTGGAGGTGGTGAAGGTTGCTCTGCTTCCATCTGGTAATGCCTCTGAAAATCAAATTAGCATTTAAAAGCCATGCTTTCCCCACCATCTGTGTGTATCCGGTGCATTCAAGCTAGTATTTGTGTTTACCAGCAGGTTCTCGTAATGCGTTTTGCTGCAGCAGTGCTCTTCCTCTTCAGCGTTCTCAAGCAGGTAGAAAACAGAGCAGAGGGAACAGAAATATCCCAGTTTACGGACCGTAAACTCCTTACCTGCAGATGAGAGAGAGCAGAAACATGAAAATGCAGCGAAGCATTTCAATGTGGTAAGCTAATGTGACTTGATGTCTCACCAAAGGAGACGTCTGGGCTGAATGGTGGCAGGTTGTAATCATCAGCGCCACAAAGAGACCGGCGGGTTCGCTTCCTCACAGGTTCAACAAGGTTCTTACTCTGGCTTTTGACAACTGTTAAAGATACATAAGAAAAAAAAAAAGACAGATATACACTTAGATCAGAAGAAGATGATCTTTTCTTAAAGAAAATAAAGATTAAAAGCTTTTTAGACTGAATTTTTAGTCCTAAAGCTCTAATAAATGAACCTTTTAGAAGCCAATAAAGGTTTTCTTCTAAATAGAAACAATTAATTTGCTAATTGATTAATACTCAGATAGCCAAAGGTTCCTTAAAAAAATACTTTTTACGCAATTAAACTAGGCAAAACTAAATTTTTTCCATTTGAGGAGATAAGGATAGAGCATTTCTGATAAGAGTAAAAGTTTTTTCTAATCTTAAATGCAAAATGTTAATATATCTTTTTACAATCTTGGTATAAGTGGGTCGCTCTCTCAGCTAAAGGCATCTTTTACAGTCTCTAAACTCCATTTAAACGATTAAACAATTACTAAATTAGTTGACGATTATTTCAATGATCGATTAATCATGATTAATCCGATTGTTTTAGCACTAATTTTCATAAATGTGTGGATTTTATTTATCAAAAAGTGCTGATACACAAAAATAGCATACTTTGCATATTTTTCAGGGTTTGAATTCATGGAACAGTGCCCATTAATGAACATGGGGGTGGCAGCATCATGCTACGGGGCTGCTTCTCCTAAGCAGAACCTTGATATAACTCCAAAGATTTAACTCCCTGCAGAATTCTGTGTAAAATTTGTAACTCAAAGCCGTATATATGGATCTGATGATGTGTTTCTCTATGATTTTCCAGAGATCATAACTCTAGAATTTACATGTGGGTTCTGTTCCTCAGATAAATGTGGCAAAAAAAAAAAAAAAAGACAATTTAATGACTATGAAAAGCCAAAAACTGTAAATGGTGGCAATATTACAGATAATAATGTATTAGGTCATGATGACAGAACAAATGCATTATTTTTGTTGTAAATAATCTACAGCACAGATTTCAAATGGCCCAGTCGAAGTCTGGAGCTAATTTGGTTCAGAACCTGAGGTGAGGTTTGAAAACTGATGCTCACGTATTCACGCGATCCAAAAAGTGAATAACGTCGAACTTATTCTTTTGTTTCTGGTACTGACATCCCAAACCTTTTAGGTGGGCTGTGGTTTGTCCTTCTTCTTCTTTGGAGCGTCCATCCAGGTTCTGACTGTCAGGACCTTCATGCTGCTGTTCAGTTAAAGCAGCGTCAGCATCTTTTTCCTCCTCCTGGATCTCTGTTGATAAAGCCGACGTGTCTGTGTTCAGAGCTGAGGAGGAATCCAGCGGCTCCAGAGGCTGTGATTCTTCTTCTTCTTCTTCTTCTTCTTCACTTCTGTCTTTAGTCTCCTCAGTCTTTTCTACTGCAGCAGTGCTTACTGCAAACAAGACACAATAGTGGTGAATCTTTTTTTATTTTTAGCATTAAACATCACTTGTGCAGCTGCTTGTGAGCTCTGCTACCGGTTGTGTTTCTGGTTTTTCTCCTGGTTCGGCCTCTTTTTCTGGTTTGTTTCCTTTTGTTTTCCTTCTCCTCCATCTTCTCCTCCTCAGCATTTGGAGTCTGATCTAAAACATAAGATATAAAATAACATTTACAGAGATTTGTGTCATATTTTGATGTATTTTGGGAGATTTAAAAAGAACGCAGTGTATCTAAACCTTTTAGGTCAGCTGTGGTTTGTTCTTTGTCTTCTTTGGAGCCTCCATCCAGGTTCTGACTGTCAGAACCTTCAGGCTGCAGCTGCTGTTCAGCTGAAGCTGCTTCAGTGCCCGTTTCCATCTCCTCCTCTGGCTGGACTCCTCCTGAATGAGCAGGACTTTGTGGCGTTGGAGGCCTCAATTCTTCTTCTTCTTTGTTTAATTCCGTTCTCTCAGTTTCCCCTCCAGCAGATTTTCTCACTGCAAAC
>NW_015151006.1:96644-99464 GCF_000732505.1 Cyprinodon variegatus | reverse complement strand
TTTTCAAGGCTGCATTTAAAAAAAAATTATATTGTCTAAAGAATTGTTCTAAACGAAGTTTCTTTTTGTTTTACACGTGTATACAAAATGACAAATCTTTCTAATCTAATCTAATAAACTCAATAAACCTGATTGGACAGCTGGATTTATTTTATGATGTTTTAGGTTTGGTGGACAAAAAAAACAAAAACAAACATTCATTAACAAAAATAAAAGTTTAGCTGTGTTAAATTCTGATATCTGATCTAGATGACCCAGCCTTCTCTGGAGAAATAGTTACCATGGTGATAGATCCAGATTGACCTAAAACTGAAATAAACATAAACTCTGGTTAAAAACCAAACACAAACCTGAGGTGTTTCCATCCCTGCTGGTAACAGTTGTCGGGGTGTCGGCCCTGATTTCCTCATCCTCCTTCAGAACCACTTGAACCTAAAAATAAAATAAAAGCATGATGAAAAACAGAATTCAGAGTTGTCCCTCTGGAAAGACAATCTAACAGATGTTCTCACCTCTGAGCCCCTTTCTTCTTCTTCTCCAGTTTCACCTTTAGACTGTTTTTTTGTATTTGTTTGGGATTTTGTTCTCTTCTCCGCTGGACCGAATCGCTCAGCCCCCTGCTCCTGGTCAGGTTCTCTCTCCGCCTTAGCGCCACATGTTCCTTTTACTGCTGATCCAGCTGGAGCTTCATCCTCTTCACCCGTCGTCATCTGATCCCCATTTCCTCCTTGTTCTTGACATTTTTTATGCATCGTCCTTGTTTTTTTAGTTAATTTCTCTTCTTCTTTGGTTTTAGACTTCTTGATCCTGGCGCTGCTCCTCCTGGTCGCTCCATGATCTTTCTGAAATGTCACTTCTTCTTCTTCTTTGTCACCGCCCTCCAAGTCTTTCGCCATTTTCACCGGCTGATCGTCTACTGAATCAAACTCCTTATTTCCCCTTTCCCCTTCCTCTGTGTTTCCTATTTCGGCTTCAGGTGACGTCTCACGAGGAATTTCAGGGTTTGTATGATCATTTTCACCTTCTGTCTGATCTTTTCCCTTAAATTCTTCTCGCTCAGTGACAGAAGCCCCTGCTCCCCTCTGCTGCTCCTCACAAGTTTCATCTTTGGTCTTCAGACTATCAGGACCGAGCCAGGAGGTTTCAGAGCGACCAGACTGGACCCCATCTGCAGGTCGATGACCATCTGAAGTTTTAACGGTTCCTGGAGCAGCGTCCTCTACTGCTGCCTCCATTGCAACGTCTGAGGAGATAACTTCTAAGTCCTCTGAACTCTGATCCTGGTTCTTCAAACTGAAAACAGGAACATATCTTATAGGAAAAACACAGTCCTGGAACGTATCTAAAGTATTTCCCAATATCTTAAACCTAAAACCATAGGATCTGAGCTAATATAGTTTTTCAAACCATTTAACTATTAACATGGAAATCAATACTTCAATGTGCAGAGTAGATACAGGTTACATTGATATAAAACTTTAAAGGTCAGAAAATTGAAAACTGCTGAAAAATGTTTGGCTGTTGAAACCTTTTATGGATGGATATTTTACACATGGTGATCTAAAAAAAAAAAAACAACAACAAAAAAAGTGCTCAGATACTCACAGACGGATGCCTTGAACCTTCCCACTATGGAGCAGAGAGACAATTGTTCAGAGTCTGTAAACACTGAGAAACTCGAATCAGACATTTATCAAACTCACCAACCGGTCCGCTCAGACAGGCTGCTCTTTGAGCTCAGCAGCTGAGCTGCACCGCTGGATTCACACATTTCTATGTAGATCTGGAGCAAATAGAGAAGGGAAACTAGTGAGAAACAAACAGAATATGTTTCTTGTTTTCATTTTGATGTACCATTTAGAGTGTGAACATTAGCAGCTTTTTTTCTATTGAATATATAAATAAAAATGATGCCACTAAGAGTGAAATCATACAAAGAGGAGGCGTCATTTGGTTCTATTCTCTGATCCAGACCAAAGGTGGACCTTTCTTCTTTTCATTTGCTTTTCATTTCTTTATGCTATATCATAGTAGCATCACAAAGCCACAGGTGTTACAGTACAGACCCAGAGGAGCATCCTTTACATTTTATTTGTACCTTTCAGACCCACAGCACACTTGCTAAGCAACCTCTGGCAGACCAAGTGTGATTTCAGCACTACATTTCTAGCCTTAAAATAAGACAATTTGATATTGAAATAAGAGGCTGCAGTTGTTTTTTTATTATTTGAAATGTTAATATTTTTATTTAATTTGAAAAATGTCTAACTTACCTGCTTCATTCAAGAAAAGAACAACAACAAAAAACACTTACTTTAAAAGAAATAGACTTAGATTGAAATGTTTTGCAGTGAATGCTCACTGCTATGGTATCCAAAACGGTTGGATGGTTCTTATTTAGGCAGAAACTAACTGAACCAGAGTCTGGAAGCGCTTTTAGTCTGGGTGTTTGGTCAGAACCAGGGTTTGTATCGATGTATTAACTCCTGTAGAACAGCAGGTTTGGACCGTGGAGACCAAATGTGGCAAATACACCCTGAGCTGGTAAAATCTCCTGTTAAAACAGTTAAATAGAGCAGCTTCAGATTGTTTGGGCAGACATACTGTATCAGCGAGGACCAGGTAGTTGACAAACGGAGCAACGGATGCAACCTCTTTCAGAAGGCCAGTGACGAGGCCCACGCTGACCTCAGACTGATTCACACAGATCAGCCGCTGCCTGAGGGACTCAGGCTCAGAAACATGCTGGAAAAAAAACAGATTCATAAATCATTAAAAGAAGAAAAGGCTAATGTTGGAAGGTTGGAATTAAAGACTAAT
>NW_015151006.1:92910-95969 GCF_000732505.1 Cyprinodon variegatus | reverse complement strand
ACTTTTATGTTAATCTATTTTTTTATTTTTATCATTTATGCAGATTGCAGATATCAGGGACAATATGCTGTGCTGTTAAGCCCACCCAGGAGTAAATAATAGAGGTTAAAGAAGAGAAACGATTAAATCTGAGATAAATGAACTCAAATTAAAAGTGATGAATGAAGGTCATGTAATAATGGAACAAAAAACAGAAATTAGAAGATCCATTATAATCTATTCATATCTTCATTTATTAACCTTTGAGTTATTTGTATAACTGCTATTCCTTTCCTTCAACATTAGAGGCAGGTTAAATGGTTCAGAGTGAGGAGCTCTGAGGCTTCAGCCCGTCCCAGTACCTCTGTGTCTCCTGGATGGGCGTCCTCTAACACAAAGTGGACACTGAGAGGGGAGCCCTCCACAGAAACGGGATGTTTGAGATGCTCCTGGACGAAGGCGCAGCAGGAATCCCAGCTGCTGAAATACACAAAGGCCTGAAGACGACATGGAAACAGTGGAGACGGTTAAACACAGAGTAACATTTAATAATCAGTGGAGGAGGATTAAATAAATGTTTCCGATGTGCGAATAAAACAAAGTGCAAAAAAAAAAAATTTAACTCCCGATTAACATTTGAGTAAAATTAGGACTTTCTATTTTTAAAAAATATGATTTTTTTTATCTGAATCTCAGCAGATAAAACTGGAAAAACTATATATATATTTATTCCACAACAAATTAGTCTCCCTAGAGCAGTTTGACCATGTGCATTTTGCACATCTCTGGTATTGCTGCTATTTTTTCACATATCCACTACTGTAAAAATGTCCACAACTGTTTATTAATTATTCTCCAGATGCACAGTATTTGTCTTTGTAAAAACAATAAAAAGTACAGTCATTTATTTGTTTATTTTCTTAACTCTGTCACCTATTCTTTTATTTTTATACACTTGTTTAAGGTCCACATTTGTGTGACCACTTCAGCTATAACCTTTCGCTGCTGTGACACCCCAATTTCCCCACTGAGGGAGCATAAAGGTTTTTTCTATTCTATTCTATTTAGGGTATTGTTGTAGTTGTTGTTGTTTTTTAGTATGCCGTATTGTTCCTCACCCTCCTCTGCAGCGGAAGGACGACCACATTGGAGACCAAAGACTCGTGGTCCTTGGGAGAGAAATAACAGCCCACCAGCTCATCGACTTGGATGCGTTTCCACACGGATACACAAAACCCAGTCAGCATAATGGTGGAGAATTTAGAGGCCTGAGGACGAGCTTTCTGCAGAGACGGGATTAAAAGAAAAACAGTTAATATATACCAACAAAGGGAGCACATATTATTGCATTTCAAACATTTTTAAATACTTTGGGGTTATAAACTACCACCCACTGAATAAATTGTTAAGATTAAATAACTTTTTATTACAGCAGCATAATCTAACACCAGAGAATTAAGCAGAAAAACAGACATTTAATATAAGAAACATTACACGCTAAGAAAAAAAAAGGTTTCTTTTGTTTTCTTAAACACCTGTGGCTCATTTATTGTCACTGGTCAAAGTGCTAATACTTTGGGCGGCCCTTTATCTTCTTTATTCTTAGACTGTCAGCATTGGCTTGAACTACTTGAACTCTTTAATAACAGGTAAGCTTATTTTTAAAGATCTTTACTGAGGGGAAAATAAATGTTCTTGGTACTTTTTTTCTGTATATTCTCTTAATTTTAAATCACTGTAAAGTCAAGCAGAACATTACCACGATGACTAAATTAAACGACATGAAATAACTTTTACTCTTTAGGCAAAAACTTATTACTTTAACATATTCATAAAACCAGCATAACATTTTATAACCACTTATCTCTACAAGGCAGCTATTTTTTACTTAATGACTCAGTGCAGGAGGTGGGAAACAAAAGGATCCTAACTAAATTAACATCTCTGTTGGATAATGTCTGCCACCCCATGCATGAAGCTGGTGCTGAACTGGTGGGAAACAAAAGGGTCCTAACTAAATTAACATCTCTGTTGGATGTTTCCCACCCAATGCATTCAGCTGAACTGAAGAGCTCCTTCACTAACAGACTGCTGCACCCTAAATGGACCAGGGAGCGTTATCACAGATCCTTCCTAACTCTGCCACTTATTCTGTTATTTTTATACTTTGTAAGGTACACACACTCACACCTAAGGAGAATTAGGCGAAGCCAATTAACCTAAATGTCATGTTATTGGATTGTGGGAGGAAGCCGGAGTACCCGGAGAGAACCCACGCATACTCAGGGAGAACATGCAAACTCCATTTACTTAAACAGATGAAAAAAAACAGTAATTCACCTCAATGTCATCAATCTCCTTCACCGTCATGAAATCTGAGAATCAAAAATAGCTCCATCATTCAGTCGGTCCAACTCATTCTAAAGGTGTGTTTTCTTTAGCAGACAGTAGTTTTTGTTACCAGGGATGTTGAACCACGGGGCCACGGTGGGAAATATATACGGGGGAGACGGCATTGTGACCCAAAATGGTGGAACAGTACCAGAAGGAACCCCACAGTTGGCTGTTGGGATCCTCGCACCAGCAACAGCATCAGCTACATCAGGAAGAGCCTGGGAAGGCAGTCTGGGTGCTGCAGAAATAAGAGCAAGTTCATTACAAGCACAATATTGTAGAAAATTGGTTTTATTTATATGTTGCTTCAGGAAAGTCAGTGAAAACAGAGAATGAGAGCGAGTCTGTGGCGTGAAGGTGGAGGAACTGATCTACCTTTGGTCAACAATCTGGAAAAAAACAGTAATAATTACACATTTCAGGAAAACAGGTCTATAGAAAATATTGATAATGAGTTAAATTACAGTAAGACAAAATCTAGTTTAGTGTTGTCTGAGGATGAACTGTATATTTATTACAGTGGATCCCAAACTTTTATGTTGGGTCTCCTTTGATTTACAAGAGTTTTTGTGAAAGGTCAAGCAGAACATTACCATGATGACTAAATTAAACTACACGAATGAACTTTTACTCTAGGAAAAATATTTATTACTTACTTTTGGATGTGCCTTGTTTAACATTTTCAT
>NW_015151006.1:89811-92518 GCF_000732505.1 Cyprinodon variegatus | reverse complement strand
CTTTTTTCTCAGAATTCTGACTTTAATCTAGGAATTCTGACTTTAATCTAGGAATTCTGACTTTAATCTAGGAATTCTGACTCTAATCTCAGAATTCTGGCTTTTTTCTCAGAATTCTGACTTTAATCTCAAAATTCTGACTTTAATCTAGGAATTCTGACTTTTTTAATTGTCAGAATTCAGTCAGAATTCTGAGATTAAAGTCAGAATTCTGAGAAAAAAAGTCAGAATTTTGACTTTTTTCCCATGTAAAACTAAAATAATAAAATTGAAAAATCAGTTAACTTTTTTTTTTTTTCAGTGGCCCCAATCCTCTTCCGTACGGTATAATGATCCTACTATAAAAAAAAAAGAGAATAAAACAAACATTATACTTAAATAAGTATATTTATTTTAAAAGATTTTTGAAACTGAAACTCACACAGTGCTACTGTGAGGCTCCTTGGTATCTTCAAGCGTTTCACTCTGTGTTTGTGGCCTGGTTTCAAGAAGCTGTACCAAACTCCTAGCCGATCCGCATCTCGATCCGAATGAAACTCCACATAAACCTGAAACATACACACAAGTCACAGGGGAGAAACAAAGGTGTTTAAAACTGACCTAAACACATGTCACTTCTAGGGTTGCATCCTATCAGAAACACCTTGAACTGGTGACATTAGTAAATATTTTATGGAGGATATTAGCTGTGATATAAACCTCTGTTTTTAGTTTAGTATATTAATTTTTTTAGGCCAATTTATAAAATATTTCTTCTCAAGACCCTTTAGAGAATGTATTCAATTAACTAATCCAAACAGATTGAGTAAAAGAGTGAAAGACTGCTTCACCTTAGGGCCACTTAGCAGAGTTATCGCAGGTCTTTCCTATGAGCAGCTGTTAGATATTATAACAGGCATCCCTAAAGTCGGTCCTCGATGTTTTCCTGCTTTAGCACAGCTGATTATGATGATTGCAGTTAAACAAAAGCCTGTCAATCAGCTTTCAATTAAAATCAGCTGTGCTGGATCAGGGAAACCTTTAAAACCTGCAGGACAGCGGCCCTCAAGGACCGACTTTGGGGATGCCTGCTTTATAACTATCACCCAAAAAGCTCAATAAGCATTTTTATATCTAGGCATTTTGTATTTAGAAACTGTCTGTTGCTGTTTTTCATGCAAAACTGAAACATGCACATTTTGTACATTTTCAACTCCTCCTCCTCATTGTACATTTCATGTTGTTTTTTTGAGAAATGTACAGAATCATTTTCTTCTTCATTAAAAAAAAAAAAACACACAATTTTTTCCCATTTCAGATGAATAAAGGATTATCTTATCCTATTCTATTCCACTAAAACATTTTCTATTTAAGGAACCCTGCAGATTGCATCGTTATTCATATTGCAGAATTCACTCCTCAAGATATAACATGTAGCATCATTTGACAGCTGCTAGCATTGATGACTTTACAGCAATCCCCCATAATCAGCATGCATATAGTGACAGTGGAGATGTAAAGTCCCCTTTAACAGTAAGGAAACCTCCAGCAGAACCAGGATTTGTATTATATGCCATGACTGTGCATGTATTGGTACCTTGTTTAGTAGAGGGAGGAAGTTCCTAACAGAACTGATGTTTCTCAGAGCCTTCCTAAGGTCACTGCTCTCACTTGGTGAGATGTGTTGAATTTGGATTATACTTTCTTCGTTATCTTCCACATCCTAAAATGAGAAGAGCAGGTGAACGTTAAACCTAAAAATTAGTTTGACATTACAACTGATGGTTTTTAAAATTAATCAACTGTGGAATATTACGTAGTCAGTCATCAGAGCAAACAGCCAATGCTCAGAACAAATACCTTCTAAAGGGTTTAGAGGAATATTACTTACGAAATCGATGCACTGCATCAGAGCTTTGTAAAAGCCAAGCTGAAACAAAAAAATCCAGGATAAATAATATAACAATATACAATGAGAAAATCTAAAAATTACAATTGAAAAATGCAAGTTAAAACAAACTGAACAGTCTGTTTTAAGACATTTTTTCTCACCATTGTGAAACCTTTTTAAATTTGGCTAAACTGTAGGGAGTAATCCAAAATGAGGTAGTAAGAAACAGTTAGTGGAATCACAATGTCCGCTTGTTATAAATCAGAGCCCATTCCTCGAGGGTCAGGAACCTGTACATTTTAGATGTGTCTCTGCTTTAACAGCTTAATCAAACAATTAGATCCTTTTCAGGACCCGGGAGAACCTGGCTGCAACCAGTAAGGTAAATCAGTCAATAATTCAGGTTTGTTGAACAGGGGGGCATCTAAAAGTTGCAGGATACCGGCCCTTGAGGTTTGCTGTAGAGGCTGAAACTTATGGCCATGATTAACAGCCACTTCATTTGGATTGGAATCAATTGAAAATGTGGTTATTTTTTAAAAAGACCTGTCATTTAGCTCAGCGTCAGCTTTTTTGAAATTGTGGGGGTAAAGTTCTTGCTTAGGGACCCAGAGTAGTAGTCTGTGGGAGTGGGGCTTGAACTCAGAACCTCTGGATTCCAAGTGCAATGCCCTAACTACTAGGTTGCCACATACTCCCATATGAAATAGGTTTCTAAAATTTCCTGCTACCATCTCCAAAAAAAACACAAAAAATAGAAATCTCCTGTCCAGGAGTGATGCTGAGAAACTAGTCCATACATTTGTCACTTCAAGGCTGGAACATTGTAATTCTTTA
>NW_015151006.1:79533-89634 GCF_000732505.1 Cyprinodon variegatus | reverse complement strand
ATGGCCAAGCTCCATCTGATATCAGAGATCTGATTGTTCCTTATGTTCCTAACAGAGCACTTCGCTCTCAATCTTCAATTTTTAAAAGTAGAATGGGAGGCAGATCTTTTAGTTATCAGGCTCCTCTCCTGTGGAACCAACTACTAGTTTTAGTCCGTGAGGCAGACACCCTGTCTACTTTTAAGGCAAGGTTAAAAAGTTCCTTCTTAATAAAGGTTATAGTTAAAAACATAGATGTATGCTTAGTCGCTGGGCGGGTAGAGAGGTGGGTTGACGTAGAGCATTAAGAGCCTGATCGAGCTCGGGAGAATTTAAGTCCTGACAGACATTTCTCCTTAACTCTACCTTGGCTCTACCTTTCTTATACCTCGTGCAAGATAGTTAGGTTATCCTGAGCTATTTTCTAGCAGTCTATATTTAGACTGCTGGAGGACATAGGGACTCCTTTTCAGCATTCTATCTCTATTCTCCCATTCTGCAGTATTTATCAGTTTAACCTCTAACATTATGCCCTCTCTGCGTTTCTTATAGTAGCTTTGCCTCGTCTGTTCCTGTTTGGCTGTGACTCCATCCTGGAGAGAAATATCAGCCGTGCTGCTGCCATCAACACCTTTGTTTATACATGTTGGAGCTAGACCTGATTTTTAGTGTAGTCCTTTTTCTCTAACTGTGACAAACTGGATGTGCCGTTTCATCCTCTGACATGGAAGCTCTTCTGCCTGGCTGTGTTAATCCTGGACAGGGCCGCCTGTAGAGCTAGTTAACAGTTACCTTTTGTATCTCTGCTTGATTTTGTTTGCTTCTGTCTCTTTGAAGCCCAGTCAGCCTTGGCAGAAGAAATTTCTGGATTTTTTTTTGGTAACCTTTTGATCTATTCTAATGTCTTGCGATTGGGTTAGATCTGTAAAAGTTCCTTCCTAATGTTCATTGTATGACTTTATATCAATATTTACCTGCAGCAATGAAGTATATTTTATTTAAATATTCTGATCCTGATCTGAATGGACCACATTTAATATCTATATTTTCTCTTCTCATCCATTCACCTCTTATAAGTCAGCTTAGTTTAAAAATATTTGTAATTAACTGCAGTTGTAGATTTGAGAGAAACAGTCATGTGTAAAAAAACAAAACAACCAAAAACAAACTGCTGCAGACATCCTGGATGGAACTTACCCGCTCATGAAGAAAAGGTTAAAATACAAAATGGGGTGAGAAACTACTTTATTGCATAAGGTAGAGAAAAACAGAGCTGTTTGTATTGTATTACAGAGCTGAGAAAATACAGAACTCACCGACGATCGGGCAATGGGTCTCCTATGATCCTGAAAACAGAGAGTTCAGATACTTAAAAAAAGGCAGTATAAATGACTCTCTGAATAAAAGCGTTGTAACCTTTTAAAAGTTGGAGGGACAGAAACCGTCTTAACAGTCTAAACACATGTGTTTACCTTAGATGTTAATCTGCAAGCCTGAAAACAAAGTTTAGATCCTTTGAAAAAGATGCCGTCATGAGATCTTTGGAGCGCATCCTTCAGCTCATTTTTATGCTGCATGAAAGCAAAAGCCTAAAAGGAAACAAGGAGAACTTATCAAATCTTGTGTGATACATGCATCAAATCCACTTAACTAGGGGGAAAAAAAGAAGTAATATAAAGATTTGCACAAAGATATTTACCATTTGTTTCTGAGGAATCACAAAAATGTCACAGCTGTTTTTAAACCCAAAAGGACGGAGGAGGTCGACTAGGTCCTCCTCTTTATAACAGCCATCAGAATACTTGGGAAGGTTGGTTATCAGCAGCTCCTTTGTCTTTAAAAGTGACAGAATAAAAAAAGAACTCATGTTAGCAAAGAGAACATTCATGTAAGACCACTTTGATAAGGACACAGATCAAACCTAAGCATTGGCAGATGGGGGTTGTTTGTGAGCATGAAGTTTCTTAGATTAAAAAATGTGTTGTTTAAGCCAGGTTTCTGCTAAGGTACCCCAATCAGTTTAAACATCCCCTAACATTCACAGACTACTTCAATTTTGATTAACTACTGTCTTCAGTCATAGAAATACACATGTTACTTAATGACTGTCCAGGGTAAAGCAAACCAAAGCAGGTTTAGGGAACTCTACCTTAGAAATGTAACCATTGGCTGCAGGTTTCAATTCAAATAAGGTTTTATCAAAGCCTGGGAGAAAACCTTGGGAGCCATGATTTTTGTACAGTGCATCCCATTCATTGTGCTTTTATGAACCACATCCTTTATGTGTACAGTTGGATCCTACTACTCCTACCATGAGTTTGTTCCAAAATCTGGGGATATTGCATGTGTTTTGATCAATGTTAGAAAGGCTTTTATGTTATTTTGATATGATCTCAAAGATTGTCCAATGGAGCTTTCCTAACTTTAATTTTTCCCAGTTTTTTCATTTTCAATTGTAATCACGCTAAACATATCTAAGGTAGGTAAGATATACTCAGCCTAAGATATTGATCTGGGTTCTTTGTGATCTCCAAGATGCATTGTCGAATCCCCCTTGGAGCATTTTTTTGCTCCTCTAGCAACTAAGGGCCCTGTCACACCTTGCTGATTTAGACAGCGTATGCCTGACGTCCAAGAATCTTCTAAAACGCTGGCATACGCTAAACTTTCTAAATTTGGAATATACATAAAGTATTCGTAATGAGTCCAGAACTTATGTCCAACGACAGCCTAACTTATGCATAACGGATGGCAGCGTAATGCCCATAAAATGATGCACAAGCCAGTGTTCTGAGGGGGGCAGCAATGCGCCTGGAGGTGCCCCGCCTGCAAAAATAGATTTCTTTGATTGTGGTATTAACCTAGCTGCTGATTACCGTCCGCCAAAAAAAAAGAAAAAAGAAAAGGAAATAAAGAAGGTTTGCAGTTGCAGGAGAATCAGCGTCATGTCTGCTAGGAAGTTTGTTGGCCATGGGCGTGAACGCAGGGAGGATTCATTACACTTACCTTCTCACTCACCCTATAATGGGATGAAGTCTGGAGGAGTACTGACGGTTTCCTCCAGTGACCCCCCTTTTATACCAAAATGCTGCCAATATGCCATTAAATGTAGCTAGAACATTAGAAAGGCGTTCAGTATGTTGATATGCATTGGAAATAAGTTATTGATAAGTTATGCATAAGTTGTGCACAAGTTACTCATAGGTTTTGGTCTGTAACTTATGGCCCATGTATGGCAAATGGTAAATGGCATGTACTTAGAGCCTTTTTTCAAGACTTGACCAAAGCGCTTTACACTACATTCATTCACCCATTCACGCACACACTCACATACTGATGGTGGTAAGCTACATTGTAGCCACAGCTGCCCTGGGGCTCACTGACAGAAGCGGGGCTGCCATACACTGGCGCCACCGGGCCCTCTGACCACCATCAGTAGACAATGCAGATGAAGTGTCTTGCCCAAGGACACAACGACAATTAAAGTCAGAGCCAGGGCTTGAACCTCCTTCGATTTCAGGGCAAACTCCTACATCCAACGCCACTGTTGCCCCCAAATGCTAGCATACGTTGGGTTCTTGACGTACCTGCCATATGTTGACCTGGACCAGCGTGTTTCAGCGTGCTCATAACTTATAGAAAACGTAGCCATAACTTATCCAACGTATGCCAGCGATTTGGCCAGATTTTCTGTACGTCAGGCATACGCTGGTATAAATCGTCAAGGTGTGACAGGGGCTTTAGTTTCAAAAGCCTTAAAACAGCTTTTAACGTTTTCCTACAGATAACAATGATTGTATCGCTTCTGTATTTACATTTTTTTTTCACTGACCAGCTGTCTCATTGTTTACACAGTTACACACTATTCACCTGAACTTTCACTGAGTTTTCTATATTTATGCTTTTATAGCCTTAGATTGCTAGAGGACATAGGGACCACTTTTTATAATTCTGCTTCATTCTCTTTCTATTCTCCCATTCTGAAGTATTAGTTATTTCCATCCATAACTTTGTGTTCTCTCTTCTTTTTCCTCTCAACTCTCGCTGCATGCATTCTCGGTGTCTGGGATTATTGAAGAGTCAATTACAAATTTTAATGGAAAATCATCGCCACAAGCTCATACAGGAGGAGCATGTCTTGCAAGTCAATGTATTGATGTGGTTAATCGGTTTTTCTTGATTGGAACTTTTACCCAATCTGACTGTACTGTCTCTGTAAAGTGCCTTGAGATGACAGGGGTCGTGAATTGGAGCTATATAAATAAACTGATCTGAATTACATTTTGACAGGCACAGGTGTGCCTCCTTCGTTATGCCTCACCAATTTAAAACACCAATAAAATTATATCACAAAAGAAGAGAAGAACACACAATTACATTTTAACTGCAGCTTTCCTGTTAATAATGCAGCAAAAATACAAATTTATAAACTTCACATTTAAATAGTATGATTAGCTTTATGAAAAAAAATAGAAAAGTGCTTACATCTGGCTGTGATAAGAAATCCTTAAATTCAAGAGGACCTGGTGAGGAGTCAAAGAAATAGAAAATTGAAGAACAAAAACTTTTTTTATCATTACTAGTAGAACTGTACTATTTACATACAGAGGTCTTTGGGATCCAAGTATTTTTCTATCTGCTCTCCTGGAGTCTGGTCACATGTAGCCAATGTTGCTGTCGGCTTTTTGTTTGGTGCAGTAGCTGCTGCAGATTTGTTCACAGGAGCTTTAAAAAGATAAGGTGTTAAAGTGTAAATAGATAATATCACATCCACATCTAGTTTACATTAAACACGACAAAAAGAAAAAAACATCAGGGTATAATTTGGTCTATTTTAGGGTAATTGTGACGATTTTGTACAAATGGTCCAATGAAGTAATTGCCATTTTAAAAGCAGAAAGTTTTACTTCTCATTCCTCATTTAGAGCAGATAAAGAGTTTTAGAAAAATATTCAAGCTGAAAAACTGTACAATAAACCATTTATTCCTTTCTAACCACTGAAAAGTCTCCCACTTACATTTCAGCTGAGTTTTCTCCTTTGGTTTCTGCTTTTTCTCCAACGCTTCAGCCTTTTTTTTAACAACCGACTTGTCCAACGGCTCAGACTCTCTGCGAGGAACCAGAGAAATTTGGTCACGGCAGCGATAAACTCTGCTTCTTAAACATTATCCAATATAATTAATATTATACAGGTTCATTAATCATTAATAATATAGCAATAACATAAAGCGGGTAGAATAATTAAAACTCTCAATGACATAATAGCAAGACAAAGCTTACATTTCAGGAGACTTTTTCTGCTCATTTAAAGTCGACGGAGGCTTCTTGGGAACAGAAGACTGTTGATAAAAAAAATATTGCAAATTAACTTTGCAGTTAATAATCTAATTCATCAAAAGGTAATAAATGGCTGATAACAAAGGCAGAGATCCTCTGGGTAATGTGGCCTTAATTCACATCTTTTTCAACATTAATTTTTTCACTTGGAAGAAGAATGATGCTGCTATAGCATGACTGATGTTGGTTATTTTTTCCTATTCAACCCAACTCTTTTATTATGAATCTTAACTCTTTTAATGGTGTTGTATTTTATCATTTTCATTCTATATACATTGTTTCTATATGTTTAGCTTTATTAACACAATGTAACGTTTTTTGTTTTTCTCATTGTACTTTTATTTACAATACTTTACTTCAGTTTAGTTGTTGTTAAAGCACTTTATAATTAAAGTTGATGATGAATGTCGTTATATCTCCGTGCTAAGTCTGTCTTTAATCACTCTATGTCTGTTTTTTTTTGCTGTCTCCGTTTCCTTGCTTGAGGTTTTGGGGTTCAGAAGTGAAAGCCCTTGAAAACGGAATCGTTCCGTATTTAGAAATAGAAGTACCTGTCCTGTATTTAGTGGAAAAGGAACACACTCATTACTGTGAGAATAAAAAAATAGTATAAAGCTAATGGAAAATGAAGAACAAGGGCACATTAGATACAAAACTTACGGTAAACTTGTTCCCAGGCCCTGTCCTTTGTTGATATACATATATGCAACAACCCAGAATACCCTCATCCCATTGGTCGAGCCAATTGTTGCTCATGGAGAAGATAGCAGGAGACAAGAGAGCAGCACTCAAAGACAAACAACTCACTGCTGCAAGAGCTGAGAGGAAAAACAAGTGGAAGAAATAATGTAGCATTTAGCTAATGATTCTTTCTGTTTTACAACTGTAGCCTACTGTCATTGCATTAAAGGCACAAATATGTTTACAAGTTTGCACAAGTTTGCTTTTGCAACAAAAATGTGCACTATTTATTTACTGTTTTATATTCATTTTTACAGTTTGAAGTTGAGCAGGACAGGCTTAAGTTTAAGATACTTAACAAAGTTTTGTTATTTTATATTAAAGTGAATTGTTGGATAGTAATTTGTTTTCCGTGTATTTATGTCACTCACAAATATGCATCTAATTCAATGCATTTTCAAATTTCCCAGATAAAGGGGGAAAAAAAGCAATCGGGTCACCTGGCACGCACATGAGGTGTCCCTTTTTTTTTTCAGGGAGTTGGCAACCCTAGCCACAGCATAGAAATTAAGGAAAGAAAGTCCTGCTTGAAGTTTCCCACAAGCCATGCAGTGAGGCGCAGCAACTACACGGGAGGAAAATGGTCAGACTAGACGTAAATCTGAAAGATCTAAGTTTGGATGAATATCTAACTCTGCAGATGACCCTCAACTATCCATCCCCTGGTGAAACATGGTGGCAGCAGTATAGCGTTCATCAACAGAGAGCAGAAAGTGAGACAAGGCTGAAGGGGACATGGATGAGATAAATACAAGGCAGTCCTGAAACCGGATGAATAGGTGTACACATGATGCAAAATGCTGGGGGTCAGAAGGGGCCCCTGTGGTGTCTGAAAATGGGGAATCTTAGTTTGAAGTAATCAGACCTTTAGCTTTGCGGAGGAACCAGCTGCGCTTTTTGTTTTCGCTCCATCCGCCCCATCTTTAGGCGATGACGACCCGGGTGTGGACTTCAGCTTGTCGATCTCTGCGAGGAAGACAGGGGCCAGAGTTTTGACGAAGCTCTCCACATCTATCTGGTCCGACAAAGTCTGGACGGCTAGAGTGAAAAAAAAACACAAAAATATGAATCAACAATATTCACCGTAACACATAGGGCTATCTAAGCTCATTCCTAGTTTGGTCCAACCTGATGATTCCAGCACTTTCTTGGCCAGTTTCTCCACGTTGCTCGACCCCTCATCCTGAGGGGCCGATGTCTCTGACGACTCTCGTCTCTCACGGCTTCTTCTCGATGACCTCCATTTTTCGCTCCTTCTTGGCGACGGATCTCTCTGGTAAGGCCGTCTTTGAAGGCGTTGCTCCATAACTCTTCTAAAGGATAAATAACGTCTTCCTGGGCTTCTTGAGCGATGGTAAGAGGAGGTGGGCCTGTCACAGCGTGGAGACCGAGACCTAGACCTAACAGAGCAACAAGTGAGCTGGGTTTGTTTTTTTTCTAGAGGTTAAAGCCATCCAAACTTGAATATGATGCCCCAGATGTAATTATAAACCAACAGTTGAAAGAGTTCCCCATCTACCTTCGCTTTAACAGACCTGTGAGTATTTCTATAGCTGCGAGGTGATCTGGACCGGCTCCTACGTCTGTCTTTTCTGTCCTCAGAGCTCTGACTTTGCGACGAGCTGTCTGAGCTGGAAGATGACCGACTCCTTGATTTAACCCGTTTCAACCCACGATACGAGGCTGGGGTGTATGAGCCAGAACAGGAGCTTTTACGGCGATACCCAGGGCTTCTGGAGCGGGAACGGGAGCTGCCTTTGGATTTGTCCCTTTGACCCACAGACCTGCGGCGGGGGGGGCGGGGGCTGCGGGAGCGAGAACTACTCTCCTCTTTGCTTCTCTTATCATGGCGCTCAACTTTTCTGTTTAAACACATAAAAATATATTTAAAAAACACATTAAAGATAAAGATAAAGGTCTTTTCGGCGTCTTTTCACCTGGGAAACGATGCTTCTTTAGAACCCCAGTCCACATATCTATGGAAGACAAAGCACATGCATCCAGTTAAAAGCAGACGCCTTTCTTTCCCTACATTCTAACATCAACTTCCACTTAACTTTAATTAAATTACTAAGAATCCTAATGTTGGAAACCCTGAAAATTATCTAACTACTTTCTGAGGCCCTAAAAATAAAATTATGATGTATGTTCAGTTCATAAGATAGAATTCACAAACTGTTTCACATAAATAAATGGAATATAGAAAAAATAAAAATGATCTAGTTATGTAATAGCTTGTTTAAATTTCATTTTATTTAGTTATTTATGGTTAAAAAAAACAAAGATTTAATATTTATATGTGCATAGAGAAGCAGAAAACCCATTCAGGCTTATTTTAAAGGCTCCACCTTAAAATTACAATCAAAAATTTAAATCAATATAAATATCAATACAAATACAAACATTTAGACCTTTTTCTAAATTTCGGTTAAGTCAAAGGAACTTTAATTTCTTCAAGGATTATAATAAAGTATTACTTTAAGCCAGATGTGCAAATATTTTTCCTACTTTGCAGCCTCTGTATCAATATATATAATAATTTGTTTGCTTTTGGTTTAACATAAAAGTTTTCAGGTATGGAACTAACACAAAAATACACATTAGTAAAACGTTGAAATCTTAAATAAATAAGAATCCTAAGTTTGTAAAATAAACCAGCTAATGATGTCAAAGTCTTTGAATGAGCTATAAGTCAAACAAAACGCTTTAAAAGGGTTAATATTTTATTCACCTAAACTATATTGCAATATGATAAGCAAGGTTAAATTTGTTATAGAAAAAAAGATGGGAACCAGATGATCATAACAGCTGGATGCTCTGCCCTGTTCCGCTCTAGATAAGGTTTTTATCACTAACCTAAAGCCTGCAAAGAGCTGTGAAGGCCTCCACACACAGTCAACCCAAACAAGTTGCAAACAGATGTAGAAAACAGTAAAATGTTGAATAAATATTGAGAGACAGGAGTCTGGACTATGATGGGAAAATGATTTCTGTTCCAAACAGTCACTAATGATATTAAAACAACTCCTCTCACTCAGAAACTGTGTAGCCTCGCAGGTGTGCGATGCTCGAAAGGCTTTTATAAACTAAGTAAATGAAAACCAGCCTTTATTAATCAATATTAGAACAGATGTAATGGAAAAAACCTGTACTATAAAGTCAGTAAACTTTAAGAATCAACTTAACAACTAACTTTCCTTACGATTCCTTTTGGTTTGTTGATTTTCTTATTAGTAACCCAATCAATGTGCTATTTAGAGCTCAGATTCTCTTCAACAATTATACCTTAAACCCGCTAACTCAACTAAATCACTAAATAAAATGTAATTATAGTTTTTTTAAATTCAGAGATTATTTGTTCCATTTAAACCATTTACTACAGAATTTACTCGTCTCAGAGGTGAATTAAAATTAGGATTAGATATAACTAATGCTTTATTTAACATTATTGAAACAAGTTGGAGAGAGACATTTATATAAATGAAAAATACTGACGGACGTATTATGGATCCCACACTGCAAACCTGGCCTGTCAGACCTGCAAACGTTATTAAAAAAAAGATCTATTGCAGAAGTAGCTTTATAATAGTAATACTACATATAACTGTATCATTGTTGAATGCTGAGGTAATCCATCCATCCATCCATCCATCCATCCATCCATCCATCCATCCATCCATCCATCCATCCATCCATCCATCCATCCATCCATCCGTCAGTCTGTCCATCCAGCCATCCATCCGTCTAATCATCAATCATCCATCCATCCATCCATCCATCCATCCATCCATCCATCCATCCATCCATCCATCCATCCATCCATCTATCCATCCATCCATCCATCCATCCATCCATCCATCCATCCATCCATCCATCTATCCATCCATCCATCCATCTTTCATCAATCCATCCATCCATCCATCCATCTATCCATCCATCTTCCATCCATCCATCCATCCATCCATCCATCCATCTATCCATCTATCCATCCATCCATCCATCCATCCATCCATCCATCCATCCATCTATCCATCCATCCATCC
>NW_015151006.1:72972-77935 GCF_000732505.1 Cyprinodon variegatus | reverse complement strand
ATCTGGTAATATTATGACCTTATCCTGCTAATATGATATTAATCTGGTAATATTTTGACCTTATTCTGCTAGTATGATATTATTCTGATAGTATTACAACTTTATTCTGGTAATAATACCACTTTATGTTGTGTCTTTATTCTTGTAACTCTGCTACTTTATTCTCAAAGTATTACAGCGTGTCAAAAAAAAAAATTCTCTTAAGTATAATACTCATGGAGGTAAAAGCTTCTGCAAAAAAAGTGTCCTTCAAATAGAAAATGGTTCCACGTGGTTCAAACGTGACAAGCAGCAACAGCTCCATCCTGCTGTATATAACACTAGTGAAAAATTGAACTCCTAGTGCAACAAATGGTACTTTTGTAGTCTGAATAAAAGCAATTGGAAGAATATTCTATTTCACAAATACCATGAAACCTGTGTGAGAATCCGAAACAAAAAAAATAATAAATAAAGAAAAAAAAATGACTGACTTTTTCGGGAAGAGTCTGCAGTTCTCACGATGAGACTCCGTCTGCTGATGGGAACGCCAAGCCTGTTAAACAGAACGATGAGAAAACATCCATTAAGATAACGATATTTGAGTCCAGCTTTGATCCTTTCAGCCTACATGTAGCACCTGTGGAACAAATCGATGATCTTTATCAGTTTTTATGATAGAAACACTCTGGACTGCTGAATAGAGATCTAGCCCAATTTTCAACCTGCTTCCAAGCCAATTTTGAATGTGAAAAAAATGCAATTACATGGTTTTTGCTGGGAACACAAATTATACATTTGAAAAAAAGAATTTGTATTTAAAACTCAACAAATTGATAAAGTTACCACTGTTCGTTTTTTGGGAGTATAACTCTCATTTGGAGGGAACAAATTGGTACAGTCTGCAAAGAAAGTCACTAAATCTCTAGGTATTTTAAGAAGCAGTAGAAATTTTGTTCAGAATAAAGTGATGTTAATTTTATATTATTCGTTAATCTATCCATATCTGTCATACTGTAATATTGTTTGGGGACGTACATTTCCTAGTTATCTTAAAAACATCCTACTTTTCCAAAAAGCTTTTGTTCGCTTAGCAACATTTTTAGCAACCCTTTTCTCCAAATTACAGCTGTTGAATATTTATGAAATTAATATTTATCAAACATGAACCTTTGTTTTTATGATGAAACAAGGTCATTCTCCTGATAGTTTCAAGAATTATTTTGTAAAGAACTGCAAAGTCCGTTCTTACAACAGACAAGCTTTGTCTTTTTATTTACCATTAAGTAATAAAACTCAAGTGCAACTTCCTTTTCAGCATCATGGTGCAAAACTACGGAATAAATATGGAAAATATCTTTAAAAATAAATGGTAGGAAGTCTTTGATAAAAAATACTGTTATCCCAAAGAAAGAATTATGTATGATTTTACAAATATTGACTCCCTGAAATCTGAAAGCTAAAATGTCTTTTCTGTTTTCTCTCTCTCTCGAGTGAAATGACTTTCATAATGTGAGCCGCCTGATGTTTTGTTGTTTCAGGGGTGTGGCCTTTGGTATAAGCCCTATGGGGTTTCTGTCCATCACATTTCTTATTTTATTGATGTATTCTGAGTTTCTACTTTGATTTGTGAAAATAAAAAAAATAAAAAAATAGAATAAAAAACATAATGTAGAACAATAAGAAGGCAGAAGCAAAAAAAAAAAAGAAGAAGTCATAAGTGCTTAGATGTTTTGGAAATGTCCAGAGGAGGAATTCTAGATACAGGATGCTGGGAATTGAACAGAGTGTGATTTGATGTTAGAGGCAGATTTTCAACTGTAAGGAAAGATATCACAGAAAAACTCACGGTGATGTGAGAACATTTCTCTCTGCAGAGTGAACAGATATGCGGAAACACTCTAGGTGTGGCTCCTTCATAGTCTTCAATCATGGACGGTGAGGGCAGATTTTTAGAGAGTGACCCCTCCGATGGTTCGCCGGAGGCCAGGTTAGCTGTTAAATCCTTAAAGCCTTTTTGGGACTTTGACATCGTCTCCTTCTGTTGAAGCTCTGGGTTCTGATCCACTGGGCTCTGCTTTCTGGCTGGTTTTTCATCCTGACCAGCAGCAGACCGACTGTTAGAGCCCGTAGGTCCTGGATGGCTGGGCTGAACCCCACAGAGCATAGAGCTCGGTTTGGAGGATTTCCATTTGGACGGCTGACTTGACTCTGGTTGCTCTGTAGGGAGGGCTTTGGAGAGGTTAGGCTTTATTTCTTTTGGTTTTCCTTTGGTCAAATGCATTTTATTTTGGTGGCTAATCTGTGGACTGAGATCAGAGTTCAGATCTGCTTGCATGTTTTCTTGTTTTACTGCTGACCCCTCAATTTGTAAACTGTTTCTGACCATGTTGGGGCAGGATTCAGAGGACCTCTCCACAGATGCTCTCTCCTTCTGAAGGGATATCTGCTTCAGGATTTGGTTTAGGTTTTCAGGAGTGATCTGATGCTTATTGTTGGAGTTAAGTTCTCCCAAGTCCTCTTCTTTTAGTCCAAACCACTGATGGATCCCAGTAGTAGATTCTGTATACTTGGATTGGTCCAACCTGTCTGCTGCTGGATTTCCACCACCTGGATTAGGCTTCATGTCAGACATATTTCTCTTATGGTCACCAAAGCCAAACCCAGTAGATGAGTAGTTTCCATCCTTTTTAGGTTTTTTGCATATTGACAGCCAGGATAACGAGGTAGTATCACTATCAGAATCCGAGCTGAATCCCTGAAGAGTTGACATAGTTTAAGAAGAAATCTCTCAGAGGGCACATATAGTTCACTAGTCTACAACTCGGTATGTAACATATATTAAACGGTGTATTACGAGCCGCAAACGGGATCTATCAGGTAAAAATTGCTTGATTATGTCTTTTTGGGTGGAAAAAAAAGTTATATGGTTTAGCATTCACGAACCAGAAAAAACATATTTCACCTACTGTAAACTACCAAAATTACTCTGCTCGGGTCGCCGGTTTATTTCAAGTCCATATGTAACGACGAGGCACTAGCGCTGAGCTTTAAAACGCATTTATCAACACGTTAAGTGTTGAGTAAAACTACTAGTGTCCCTCAATGCGGGGGTCCTTCCCTTTAATAAACAGTTAACTTTCCTTCTTTCTTTCTTCTTGTTTAATGGCGGTTGACAAGCAACTTATTGGTGTGCATTACCGCCACCTACTGGTAAGGAGTGTGGATCAGGACGCAACTTAAAAAAAAACAAAAAAAAAACAAAACTAAATCCTTTCTATCAGTTTAGTTTTCTTAAGAAATCTTAATAAATGACGTAAATATTCAGAAGAGGAGCAATATCCCAACATATCTGATATTTTTAATTGTAACTTATTCTTTAGAAGTCAATATTCTAATTTCCTTCTCTCCTCAGAGTACTTTGGACAAAACAACAAAACATGTTCTACTGTCTCTTCTTGAAAACAAAATTCACAATTTCCTGATGGATGTCTTCCCATTTTAAATAATGTACTGTTTAAGCCTGTATGACCAAAACGTAACCTGGATATGATATTATCTTCTTTTCTACTTCTTCCTGTTCCCCTCATTACCCCAACTTTCCTTTGAATGCTATAAAGCCATCTACCAGTCCTTTCCTCCTCCCACTGCTTCTGCCATCTTTCCTTAACCTTTTGTTTTATAATAGATTTTATCTCCTCTTTACTAAATGGAATCAGTATCTCAATGCAACTGTTTTTTGAAGCTTGTTTTGCATATCTGTCTGCCAATTCATTACCTATTACTCCTATATGAGATGGAACCCATGTAAAAATGACAATTAATCCCATGGTCTGAATTCTATAAAGTATTAACTGAATCTCCAATAGAAGGTCTGGTCTACTATTGGAATGATTATTTTTAATTGAATATAATGATGAGCTTGAATCAGAGCAAATTAAACTTCTTAAAGGATGAACATCTTCAATCCAACTCAAAGCCAAAATAATTCCCATCATTTCCCCTGTAAACACTGATACGTCATCAGAAATCCTCTTACATTTTTTAATATTAAATTCTGGGACGATAAATGACACCCCATTGTTGTTACTTAGGCTTTTAGATGCATCTGTATACACTTGAACAAAACCAAAATATTTATTTTCTATATATGATTGGACTGAGCAAGATTCTGAAAAATTTCCTTTTTCCCTCTTCTTCAACAATGATAAGTCCAATAAACAGTTAAGGAAAAGCTACGGCTTTTTCGGAAATGCGCATGCGCACACAAAAACACTTCCGGATTCTCATTGGACGACATACATTTTTTTTTTATTATAAACCATCGGCATTAGATGTATATAAACCCGATAAACCTGTAAAAAAAATTATTTTTTGCTCAATACAATTTAATTATCACGTTTATACAATAAAATTAGCAAAGATATATTTTCTCAAGTGACAGCAATCCGCTTCCGTAGTTGTTTGCAACATACATCCTGTCTGAATGTAATACTTTTAACCAGACTAAGAATATTTAAATGCACTGAACCATTTAGTATACTATCTATAGTTCAAAAGTTTTCAGGAAAATAAAAACAATGTGAAAATGATATATACAATGAGTTCAGTATTCAGCGAGTTATAGTTGACTAAAATTGATTCTGTGCCTGGTCAACGCATTACACTGACCGCCCCAAGATGGCGCCCCTAAATCTCGTCAGCCCCTATAGGCGAGAGTGGTCGAAGCTGAGTCTCAGGGGCGGAGCTAGAAGGGGGGCCAATACATAAAATTTATTTCGCCCTCTAATACAGACGGTGGCAGCAGTAATACTATCAAGAGGAATGTTTAAACTTATTAAACATTTAATTTTTTCATATATTAATAATTACTTGAGAACTAAAACACTTTGGTTAATTATGCACATCAAAATACTAACATTAAAATTCATTCTGTTTTAAGACCCTTATTTTGTGTTTTATGGGGTAAAGAGAGAATTATGTC